>NC_086445.1:549204730-549504730 GCF_028390025.1 Pseudophryne corroboree
AACAACTAGTATGACACTATGACGGTATAAAGAATGAAAAAAAAACCACGGTTAGGTGGTATATATTATAATACAATTATGGATGGACGGACTGCCTGCCGAGTGCCGACACAGAGGTAGCCACAGCCGTGAACTACCGCACTGTACACTGGTTGATAAAGAGATAGTAGTATACTCGTAACAACTAGTATGACTGACTATGACGGTATAAAGAATGAAAAAAAAACCACGGTTAGGTGGTATATATTATAATACAATTATGGATGGACGGACTGCCTGCCGACTGCCGACACAGAGGTAGCCACAGCCGTGAACTACCGCACTGTACACTGGTTGATAAAGAGATAGTAGTATACTCGTAACAACTAGTATGACACTATGACGGTATAAAGAATGAAAAAAAAACCACGGTTAGGTGGTATATATTATAATACAATTATGGATGGACGGACTGCCTGCCGACTGCCGACACAGAGGTAGCCACAGCCGTGAACTACCGCACTGTACACTGGTTGATAAAGAGATAGTAGTATACTCGTAACAACTAGTATGACACTATGACGGTATAAAGAATGAAAAAAAAACCACGGTTAGGTGGTATATATTATAATACAATTATGGATGGACGGACTGCCTGCCGACTGCCGACACAGAGGTAGCCACAGCCGTGAACTACCGCACTGTACTGTGTCTGCTGCTAATATAGACTGGTTGATAAAGAGATAGTATACAACAATATACTACTATACTGGTGGTCAGGCACTGGTCACCACTAGTCACACTGGCAGTGGCACTCCTGCAGCAAAAGTGTGCACTGTTTAATTTTAAATTAATATAATATTATGTACTCCTGGCTCCTGCTATAACAACCTGCAGTGCTCCCCAGTCTCCCCCACAATTATTATAAGCTTTTATACATTGATGTGCAGCACACTGGGCTGAGCTGAGTGCACACAGACTGAGTCACACTGTGTGACTGCTGTGTATCGTTTTTTTCAGGCAGAGAACGGATATAGCAGAGAACGGATATATTAAATAAAAGTTAACTTAACAACAACTGCACTGGTCACTGTGGTAAACTCTGTCTGCACAATCTCTCTCTCTCTCTCTCTCTTCTAATCTATTCTAATGGAGAGGACGCCAGCCACGTCCTCTCCCTATCAATCTCAATGCACGTGTGAAAATGGCGGCGACGCGCGGCTCCTTATATAGAATCTGAGTCTCGCGAGAATCCGACAGCGTCATGATGACGTTCGGGCGCGCTCGGGTTAACCGAGCAAGGCGGGAAGATCCGAGTCGCTCGGACCCGTGAAAAAAAAAGTGAAGTTCGTGCGGGTTCGGATTCAAAGAAACCGAACCCGCTCATCTCTAATTGCAACATATTATGTATCCAGCACTCCTAACATGGACAATACTGTGTGCGGCAGGCTATACCACTAATCTATGTATATATATATATATATATATATACGGCATTTCCTAGCATGCAGTGGCACTCAGGGACAAACTCATGGATATTCAAAACAAACCGTGTTTAATCCATTCCAAAGCAAAAAAGATCCATCCAACGTTTCGGGGTGCTAACACCCCTTTGTCAAGGTGAACAAATAAGAATATTCGATATATGTATAATTATACATATATATAATTATATATATAAATATATACACATTAGTGATGAGCGGGTTCGGTTCCTCGGAAACCGAACCCCCCCGAACTTCACCCATTTTACATGGGTCCGAGGCATACTCGGATTCTCCCGTATGGCTCGGTTAACCCGAGTGCGCCCGAACGTCATCATCCCGCTGTCGGATTCTCGCGAGATTCAGATTCTATATAAGCAGCCGCGCGTCGCCGCCATTTCACTCGTGCATTGGAAATGTTAGGGAGAGGACGTGGCCTCTCCGTTTATTAATGTTGATGCAAATATTTGTGCTTATTGCTTAATTGTGGGGACTGGGGAGCAGCTGTATTATATAGGAGGAGTACAGTGCAGAGTTTTGCTGACCAGTGACCACCAGTATTATACGTTGACTGCCTGAAAAACGCTCCATATCTGTGCTCAGTGTGCTGCATATATCTGTGCTCACACTGCTTTATTGTGGGGACTGGGGACCAGCAGTATTATATAGGAGGAGTACAGTGCAGAGTTTTGCTGACCAGTGACCACCAGTATATATAGCAGTACGGTACGGAAGGCCGCTGCTCTACCTACCTCTGTGTCGTCAAGTATACTATCCACCTAGATTCTATACCTGTGGTGCATTTTAGTTTTGCAGTTTGCTGACAGTGACCACCAGTATATATAGCAGTACGGTACGCAAGGCCACTGCTCTACCTACCTCTGTGTCGTCAAGTATACTATCCATCTAGATTCTATACCTGCGATGCATTTTAGTTTTGCAGTTTGCTGACAGTGACCACCAGTATATATAGCAGTATGGTACGGAAGGCCACTGCTCTACCTATCTCTGTGTCATCAAGTATACTATCCATCTAGATTCTATACCTGTGGTGCATTTTAGTTTTGCAGTTTGCTGACAGTGACCACCAGTATATATAGCAGTACGGTATGGAAGGCCACTGCTCTACCTACCTCTGTGTCGTCAAGTATACTATCCATCTAGATTCTATACCTGTGGTGCATTTTAGTTTTGCAGTTTGCTACCAGTGACCACCAGTATATATAGCAGTACGGTACGGAAGGCCACTGCTCTACCTACCTCTGTGTCGTCAAGTATACTATCCATCTAGATTCTATACCTGTGGTGCATTTTAGTTTTGCAGTTTGCTGACAGTGACCACCAGTATATATAGCAGTACGGTACAGAAGGCCTGCTCTACCTACCTCTGTGTCATCAAGTATACTATCCATCTAGATTCTATACCTGTGGTGCATTTTAGTTTTGCAGTTTGCTGACAGTGACCATCAGTATATATAGCAGTACGGTACGGAAGGCCACTGCTCTACCTACCTCTGTGTCGTCAAGTATACTATCCATCTAGATTCTATACCTGTGGTGCATTTTAGTTTTGTAGTTTGCTGACAGTGACCACCAGTATATATAGCAGTACGGTACGGAAGGCCACTGCTCTACCTTCCTCTGTGTCGTCAAGTATACTATCCATCTAGATTCTATACCTGTGGTGCATTTTAGTTTTGCAGTTTGCTGACAGTGACCACCAGTATATATAGCAGTACGGTACGGAAGGCCACTGCTCTACCTCCCTCTGTGTCGTCAAGTATACTATCCATCTAGATTCTATACCTGTGGTGCATTTTAGTTTTGCAGTTTGCTGACAGTGACCACCAGTATATATAGCAGCACGGTACGGAAGGCCACTGCTCTACCTACCTCTGTGTCGTCAAGTATACTATCCATCCATACCTGTGATGCATTTCAGTTGTGCGCAGTATATATAGTAGTAGGCCTTTGCTATTGATACTGGCATATAATTCCACTAATTAAAAAATGGAGAACAAAAATGTGGAGGTTAAAATAGGGAAAGATCAAGATCCACTTCCACCTCATGCTGAAGCTGCTGCCACTAGTCATGGCCGAGACGATGAAATGCCATCAACGTCGTCTGCCAATGCAGATGCCCAATGTCATAGTAGAGAGCATGTAAAATCCAAAAAACAAAAGTTCAGTAAAATGACCCAAAAATCAAAATTGAAAGCGTCTGATGAGAAGCGTAAACTTGCCAATATGCAATTTACGACACGGAGTGGCAAGGAACGGCTGAGGCCCTGGCCTATGTTCATGGCTAGTGGTTCAGATTCACATGAGGATGGAAGCACTCATCCTCTCGCTAGAAAAATGAAAAGACTTAAGCTGGCAAAAGCACAGCAAAGAACTGTGTGTTCTTCTAAATCACAAATCCCCAAGGAGAGTCCAATTGTGTCGGTTGCGATGCCTGACCTTCCCAACACTGGACGGGAAGAGCTTGCGCCTTCCACCATTTGCATGCCCCCTGCAAGTGCTGGAAGGAGCACCCGCAGTCCAGTTCCTGATAGTCAAATTGAAGATGTCACTGTTGAAGTACACCAGGATGAGGATATGAGTGTTGCTGGCGCTGGGGAGGAAATTGACAAGGAGGATTCTGATGGTGAGGTGGTTTGTTTAAGTCAGGCACCCGGGGAGACACCTGTTGTCCGTGGGAGGAATATGGCCATTGACATGCCTGATCAAAATACAAAAAAAATCACCTCTTCAGTGTGGAATTATTTCAACACAAATGCGGACAACAGGTGTCAAGCCGTGTGTTGCCTTTGTCAAGCTGTAATATCACCAAACTATAAATAAATATATTTTCACACCCCCTCTACGCACACAATTAGCAGCCTTACACATAACAGCCACAGTAGTGTTCCTTACACATAATGTCTCCAGTATAGTGACAGATACACATAATGTGCAGTGCCAGATAGACATGATATGCAGTGCCAGCTACACATGACATGACCCCAGCAGTGCCAGCTACACATGACATGCCCCCCAGCAGTGCCAGATACTTAAATGGCCACACAGTGCCAGATATGTCCCCACAGTTCAAGATACATAAATGACCCCACAGTGCAGATATGCCCCCACAGTGCCAGATACATAAATACCCCCACAGTGCCAGATACATATATGCCCCCACAGTGCAGATATGCCCCCACAGTGCCAAATACATAAATGCCCCCACAGTGCAGATATGCCCCCACAGTGTCAGATACATAAATGCCCCCACAATGCCAGATACATGCCCCCACAGTGCTGATATGCCCCCACAGACCAGATACATACATGCCCTACAGTGCCAGATACATACATGCCCCCACAGTGCAGATATGCCCCCACAGTGCCAGATACATACATGCCCCCACAGTGCCAGATACATACATGTCCCCACAGTGCAGGTATGCCCCCACAGTGCCAGATACATAAATGCCCCCACAGTGCCAGATACATAAATGCCCCCACAGTGCTGATATGCCCCCACAGTGCCAGATACATACATGCCACCACAGTGCCAGATACATACATGTCCCCACAGTGCAGATATGCCCCCACAGTGCCAGATACATACATGCCCCCACAGTGCAGATATGCCCCCACAGTGCAGCTATGCCCCCACAGTGCAGCTATGCCCCCAAAGTGCTGCCAGATACACAAATGCCCCCACAGTGAATGCCAGATACACAAATGCCCCCACAGTGAATGCCATATACACTAATGCCCCCACAGTGCTGCCAGATACACTAATGCCCCCACAGTGCTGCCAGATACAAAAATGCCCCCACAGTGCTGCCAGATACAAAATTGCCCGCACAGTGCTGCCAGATACAAAAATGCCCCCAGTGCCAGATAACTGTATCCAAGTGCGGAGAGGAACGGGCGGTGCGCAGTGTTCAGAATGCTGAGGTATGGGAGCTTTGCTCCCGGGACCTCAGCTACATGCAGGCAGCAGGGGATCGAGCTACGGCAGCAGGGGATCGAGCTACGGCAGCAGGGACAAAGGACACCCATACCGCCCTCAACCCGGATCAGACTCACCCGTGCGTGACCCACCGCGATGTCTGCGGAGCTGCGGCTGCTCTCCGGCGCCGGTCATCTGAAATATGGCCCCGGTCCTCGAGCCAATCAGAGCTCGCGGCCCGGCAGCCAATCAGGAGCCGCTGCTGCCGGGCCGTGAGCCCTGATTGGCTGATGGCCGGCACCATGTTTGAAATGGGCAGCCGCCCTTAAATAGCTGGCGCCCTGTTCGGCCGCTCCAGTGGAACGTGCCTGGAGTCGGCCCTGGTGACAAGTTCAAAAACAGTCCTTTGCGAGGAAGATTAAATATCACAGCAGTCATCCTGCTGCAAAGTGGATAACTCAGGTCTTGTCAGCCTGGGTGGTGAGAAACGTGTGTCCGGTATCCACCGTTAATTCACAGGCAACTAGAGACTTGATTGAGGTACTGTGTCCCCGGTACCAAATACCATCTAGGTTCCATTTCTCTAGGCGGGCAATACCGAAAATGTACACAGACCTCAGAAAAAGACTCACCAGTGTCCTAAAAAATGCAGTTGTACCCAATGTCCACTTAACCACGGACATGTGGACAAGTGGAGCAGGGCAGACTCAGGACTATATGACTGTGACAGCCCACTGGGTAGATGTATTGCCTCCCGCAGCAAGAACAGCAGCGGCGGCACCTGTAGCAGCATCTCGCAAACGCCAACTCGTTCCTAGGCAGGCTACGCTTTGTATCACCGCTTTCCATAAGAGGCACACAGCTGACAACCTCTTACGGAAACTGAGGAACATCATCGCAGACTGGCTTACCCCAATTGGACTCTCCTGGGGATTTGTGACATCGGACAACGCCACCAATATTGTGCGTGCATTACATCTGGGCAAATTCCAGCACGTCCCATGTTTTGCACATACATTGAATTTGGTGGTGCAGAATTATTTAAAAAACGACAGGGGCGTGCAAGAGATGCTGTCGGAGGCCCGAAGAATTGCCCTCTATATGCTTCAGAGGATGGAGGAGCAGCAAAAGGCCATTCAAGCCTATACATCTGCCCACGATATAGGCAAAGGAGAGGGAATGCACCTGACTCAAGCGCAGTGGAGAATGATTTCAACGTTGTGCAAGGTTCTGCAACCCTTTGAACTTGCCACACGTGAAGTCAGTTCAGACACTGCCAGCCTGAGTCAGGTCATTCCCCTCATCAGGCTTTTGCAGAAGAAGCTGGAGACATTGAAGGAGGAGCTAAAACAGAGCGATTCTGCTAGGCATGTGGGACTTGTGGATGGAGCCCTTAATTCGTTTAACCAGTATTCACGGGTGGTCAATCTGTTGAAATCAGAGCACTAAATTTTGGCCACCGTGCTCGATCCTAGATTTAAAACCTACGTTGTATCTCTCTTTCCGGCAGACACAAGTCTGCAGAGGTTCAAAGACCTGCTGGTGAGAAAATTGTCGAGTCAAGCGGAACGTGACCCGTCAACAGCTCCTCCTTCACATTCTCCCGCAACTGGGGGTGCGAGGAAAAGGCTAAGAATTCCGAGCCCACCCGCTGGCGGTGATGCAGGGCAATCTGGAGCGAGTGCTGACATCTGGTCCGGACTGAAGGACCTGGCAACGATTACTGACATGTCGTCTACTGTCACTGCATATGATTCTGTCACCATTGAAAGAATGGTGGAGGATTATATGAGTGACCGCATCCAAGTAGGCACGTCAGACAGTCCGTATGTATACTGGCAGGAAAAAGAGGCAATTTGGAGGCCCTTGCACAAACTGGCTTTATTCTACCTAAGTTGCCCTCCCTCCAGTGTGTACTCCGAAAGAGTGTTTAGTGCAGCCGCTCACCTTGTCAGCAATTGGCGTACGAGGTTACTTCCAGAAAATGTGGAGAAGATGATGTTCATCAAAATGAATTATAATCAATTCCTCCGTGGAGACATTCACCAGCAATTGCCTCCAGAAAGTACACAGGGATCTGAGATGGTGGATTCCAGCGGGGACGAATTAATAATCTGTGAGGAGGGGGATGTACACAGTGAAAGGGGTGAGGAATCGGAGGATGATGATGAGGTGGACATCTTGCCTCTGTAGAGCCAGTTTGTGCAAGGAGAGATTGATTGCTTCTTTTTTGGTGGGGCCCAAACCAAACAGTCATTTCAGTCACAGTCGTGTGGCAGACCCTGTCGCTGAAATGATGGGTTCGTTAAAGTGTGCATGTCCTGTTTATACAACATAAGGGTGGGTGGGAGGGCCCAAGAACAATTCCATCTTGCACCTCTTTTTTCTTTCATTTTTCTTTGCATCATGTGCTGTTTGGGGACAATTTTTTTGAAGTGCCATCCTGATTGACACTGCAGTGCCACTCCTAGATGGGCCAGGTGTTTGTGTCGGCCACTAGGGTCGCTTAGCTTAGTCACACAGCTACCTCATTGCGCCTCTTTTTTTCTTTGCATCATGTGCTGTTTGGGGACTATTTTTTTGAAGTGCCATCCTGTCTGACACTGCAGTGCCACTTCTAGATGGGCCATGTGTTTGTGTCGGCCACTTGGGTCGCTTAGCTTAGTCACACAGCTGCCTCATTGTGCCTCTTTTTTCTTTGCATCATATGCTATTTGGGGACTATTTTTTTGAAGTGCCATCCTGTCTAACACTGCAGTGCCACTCCTAGATGGGCCATGTGTTTGTGTCGGCCACTTGGGTCGCTTAGCTTAGCCATCCAGCGACCTCGGTGCAAATTTTAGGACTAAAAATAATATTGTGAGGTGTGAGGTGTTCAGAATAGACTGAAAATGGGTGTAAATTATGGTTATTGAGGTTAATAATACTATGGGATCAAAATGACCCCCAAATTCTATGATTTAAGCTGTTTTTTAGGGGTTTTTGTAAAAAAAAACACCCAAATCCAAAACACACCCGAATCCGACAAAAAAATTTCAGGGAGGTTTTGCCAAAACGCGTCCGAATCCAAAACACGGCCGCGGAACCGAATCCAAAACCAAAACACAAAACCCGAAAAATTTCCGGTGCACATCACTACACATTACACATCAGATATGACCCATAGAATAACATTACAATACAGCTAGCCTTACTTCTTATTCTATGCTTGTAGATAAGCTACTGTGACACAGAACCTGTTCAATAGGAGACTGAGAGCTCACTCCCCTCTGATTCATCTAAGGAAGCGGCAGCAGCACACAACCTCCGGAGCTCCCGACGCCTCCAGGGTTCTCTCCTCCTCCTTCACTGCATCCTGCGTGCATGACCAGGCTGCTAACACACAGTACTGGACAGCTGAGCCGTCGCTCAGCTGCCCTGCCTGTACTGCTGTGCGGCGCTGGCGTTCACCAGGGCAGTGGGGAGCCGGGAGTGTAGCAGCGCAGATCGGATCGAGATCCGATCTGCTGCGGGGGGCCCTTTTAGAAAGGGGGGCCGGGGTTACTAACCCCCAGGGACCCCCCCTTAACCGGCTCTGGCTGGGTATTATAATGAGACTTGATAGTGATACTGTGCTTTTGTAACAGAATAAAGTAGTGGAAGAAGTAAGTGATAGAGATACTGTCTGTTTGTACTGGGATGTAGTTAAGTGACTGGCAGTCAGGAGACCACCGGTCACATTACCGGCACCTACATCACATACCCTCACAACCCCGACAGTGGGCATGCCGACTGGCAGGGATTATTCCCACTCGTTGCGCTCACCCATTCCCCCACCACCACCGGCATTCCCAACCCGTTTGTACTTGTTATATATAGCCTCCATAATATATGGCGTTTGTCATTCTGAGTAATAATGAGAGTTATAGTTTGTAATGAATAAATCGTATTTGTGCATAATGGAATTTATTTATGAAATTGTAATATATATACGGCAGGATGTACTAAAGGGAAAATGCGGTAAAACCCCCGTTTTACAGCATTTTCATATGTACTACTAACCCTTGGCTGCCGCGTTTTCGCCCCTTAGGGTATCGCAATCTTTTTATGGCGATACCCTGTAGAAGCCTATGGGCTTCTTACTGCCGCCGCCCGCTGTCGCATGCCGCCACATCCCGCCAATGCCCTGCGCCGCTCATGACGACCCCCTCTCCCCGGCATACTTGTGTTTGCAGTGAGCTGCTGCTGGTCAGGCTCCCCTCCTCCTTCTACCCCGCAGCACAGCCTTGTCTCCTTCCAGGCGCAGGGGGGAGGAGGAGGAGCCCAGGGACTCCCTGCACACGTCACCTCCAGGGTCTGGTAGGTGACGAAGACCCCAGCTGACCCCCGCTGACTCCTGCAGATATCATTGTGGGGGCCCCCTATACAGCATTGCGATACTAATCGCATATGTTAGTACATATGCGATTAGTATCGCTGCGGTAGGCGGCGAGGGGCAGCGATGGGTTATAGTACGTCCCGTCCAGACTAAGATAATTAACACTCACAAATCCTTTCACACATACACGTATATTATTGTGGTATATACACACGTCAGGGGCGTTTCAACAGAGGAGAGGGCTCGTGTGCACCTCCAAGTGGGGCCCCTCCTCTGTATAGCACTGTAGACACCAGCATTGTGCCAGAGTCTATTGCGCATGTGCAGGTCTCCGGAGACATGGCGCCCGCAAGGGTCCGGAGACCAATTTTGCTGCTATGCATGTGTGGTGGCCATTTTGGTAGCGATTTCCGCCACGATTTCCACGCCCGACGCTGGACTCCGGAGAGGTAAGTATTAAAATGGGTGCAGTGGACCCAGGGGCCCGTGTGCACCGCACACAATGCACCCATTATAGAAACGCCAATGACACACGTATATAAAATGAAGTCAGAGTACAGTCTTGCTTGGTTTCAATGTTCTTATGGATTGTTTGTGTACAGATGTAGCCATGCTCATCTTACTACGATATTTATTTATTTATTGACAGTTTCTTATATAGCGCAGTAAATTCCATTGAGCTTTACAATTGGAAATAACAGCTACAAAACAAAACTGGGTAATAACAGACAGTCATAGAGGTAGGAGAGATATGATTATGTATTCATACTGTATGATTGTATAGCACAATCTATGTTTAAGTCATTGGAAGGAAAATAACAGGGGCATCACTTTGGAACAGTACTATGCCTACTATCATTAATGAGGTTAGTTATTAAATGGTCATTAGCATAATTGGCTATTTGCCCCTCAGTGGATAATTTGCATGTCCTTTTAAATAAAGCATAAACATACTGTATGCCTCTACTCAGGGCCATTTCTTGGGGCAGGCGAGCAGTGCAACCGCACTGGGCGCCCACCGCGGCACTAACTGTGGCTCCCTGCATCCCCATCCTATTTCTCCCCGAGTAACCCGCTTGGGGGGCGTAGTTTCACGGAATGACGCGGTTGCGTCGTTACGTCACGACGCAACCCCGTCACTCCGCGAAACTCCCCCCCCCCCCCCGAGCGGAGTACAGAGGGGGATCCAAGTTAGGAAGAGGGAAAGGCCGGAGCGTGGAGCGACTGGTGAGGCGGGCCGAAGAGCGGTAATCGCCTCTGTAAGTATTCTCTCTCTCTCTCAATGTGTAAAATGGGGACACCTGCCGTAATGTGTGAAATGGGGACTCTTGCCTGCCGTAGTGTGGGGATTTAATGTATCAAGGGCATTGGGGTGTGTGGCATAATATGGTGCAGGGGGCATTACTGTATGGGGCTTAATATAGAATTTTTTTTTCCTGTGGTGGTCATGATCTGTTGGAGCAGGGTCAAAAACTGGATTGTGAGGTAGTCTTTTCAGACGAGGCCATGCCCATTTAAATGAGGCCACACCCATTTAGATGAGGCCACGCCCCCTTGCCGGGAGCGCACGCAAGTTTTTTTTTTTAAATCTAGGTGTGTGTGTGTGTGGGGGGGGACTTTTTTTTATGTTATGGGGGGGCGCATTGTTAAATCTCGCACTGGGAGACAAATTGGCTAGAAACAGCCCTGCCTCTACTCATAAGAACTGAGGCTTAGTGATAATGGATCGGTTTTTGTTGGATTTAAGATTTTTCTTCAGATGGTGTTGTGTATTTGGAGGTAAATGTATTGATTTGGACAGATAACCCAAACATAATTATCATTTTATAACCTCCAGACCATCGACAGTTACATACCCAATTACTCAGCGCATACTGTATGCATTGTTCAACCATAGATCCCTCTGTCTAGGTTTACTATGCTATCCCTTTAAACAGGGACACTTATGGATTACACAGGTTCTGTGGCAGGCTTGAAGTCAGTCAACCAACCACAGAACTTGTGTAATTCATTAGTGTCCCATTTTAAAGGGATCGTAATAGTAAGCTTACCTATGCAGGGTATACTTGCCTACCTGACCCTCTCCATGAGGGAGAAAATGCTCTGTTCCTGGACTTTCCTGGTAATGTATGATTGCCATCACCTGTGGTGAGCTAGTTAATTGATAAGAACGGTGTTTCACCACAGGTGATGGCAATCATACATTACCAGGAAAGTCCAGGAACAGAGCATTTTCTCCCTCATGGAGAGGGTCAGGTAGGCAAGTATGATGCAGGGGCGTAGGGAGGACGGCTTCAGTGTACTGCGAGCTCCAGGCGCCAAAAATGTTAGAGGGCGCAGCACTGTCAACATGAAAGAGTTGTCACTGTGATCTGTCCAGCTGTGGGAGCTCCTTGCAGCCTCTTAGTTTGCAGAGGGGACCAGGAAGCTCCCATGAGCCTTTGCTTCTCACTCCCTGCACTCCCATGCCTCCAAACTGTCCTGATTTCTACGGGACAGCCCCATTATTTGGGTAGTTTCTGCTGTCCCACCCGCAGGCTGCAGTGTCCCACGTGGGGAAGGGGGGGGGGAGGGGGCAGTTGGGAAGCTCCTGTCAATCGCTGCTCTGCCTGATGCTGTGCACAAAACTGTGGATTCTATTTGTGGGATTACTTTAGCAGGATAAAATATATCTAGTCCTCCATGCCCCAGCTTGATATGGCCCCTAATGTTTATTTTAATTTTGCTTCAATTTAATCCCATATTCTGGACATGCCTCCTCCCTGGCACACTTGGAAAGGGGGGGGGGGGGGCGCCACAGCCCACACGAGCTCTGGGTGCCATGGATACACACTACACGTCTGTACCTATGTCAAACAGATGTTTTACATGCATCAAATTTGTGAGATGGGTCATTTTGAAAAAATACACAAAAAAATTTCCTTGATATCGCTATAGCAATTTGGACATGAAAGTGTTAAGCTCTCTATTCCCTTTCCACAAACCCTTCAGATGGATGTTTTTCAAAACTGACAGAAGGATCAGCAAATAAACAAAAATAGCAGGCAACAGCTAACAGGATGAGATGAAATTGTACAGCAGAATATAATGTGACTTTTTAATCTTGTTTTTCTTTTTTTTTTATATATTCATCTCAGAGTAATGAACATAGAGAGAGTGTGTGATTGTGTTGATCTGCTAGAGCGGTCTTTATCCTATAAGGGAATAAGGACCAATGTAACTCCAATTCTCTACAATCATGGTAATTACAGCAGTGAATAATCTGATGGAAGAATTGCAATCTTGTACAGGTGCATGTTAATTATTTTACTTGCAAACTCTAATTAGACACTGCTACCACTTAAATGAGTTATATTTCCTTCTTGGTATGTTATTTTTTAGGGCTCTTTGTGTTGTTTATTTTTTATGGGGAAAAGCAAATCCTCTTTTTAAAAGGAAATGCTAATTTGGAGATAAAAATATGTTCACCATAAAACATGAAAACAAAATATTAAATTGTGTGCTTCAAAAGGACATCATGCAATAAACAAAAACATTGTACAGTATGTGGTGTGGAAATATTTCTGTAATTGCAAGCTGATGACTAAAGTTGATAACAGAAAACGGAAAGGTGCAGCCATTTACTATAGTCACTTACAGTATGTTTACTAAAGACACATTTTGATTGATGCTTTGCAAGCGTTGTCACTGAGGCCTATCACAATTGATTGACAACCCTCAGAGCAGCAAAATACAGAGTTCTGTAGGGAGATTTATGAGAAAGTCACAGATCAAAATGTTTCACAGAGAATGCCAAACACTTAGCTGATTTGGGAATTCAAAAGTGCGTAACATGGAAATAGGGGATTTGAATACTTTGGGTTTTCCAGAGGGAATTATTGTGTGGTCCCACCTTTGTGCTAAAATAATAGCTTATAATACAGTTATTATTTTGATATTGCATCCTAAAATATTCTTCTATAATTGAATATTGACTACATATGTTAGGTTCAGCAATAACATCACATGTATAATGCCGCGTACACACTAGAGCAACGCGGATTCGTTCTGACATCGGAACAAATCCCCATCAGCCCTATATCGTGTGTACATACTGGGGTGATGCTAATGAACAAACATGTTCCATCCTTCATCAGCATACTACAGGAAGCTAGCGACAACCAAGCGTCCATTGCTAGCATCCTCGGGACCCCGCAATCCCCTGTACACACCAAGCAATGAAAGCAATATGTCGTTGCGAAATGGCATATTGTGCCGACATCACTCTTGTGTGTACCCCACTTTAGGCAAAGCATTGCCCACACGCATTTTGGCCACAAAAAAATATGAGCCAAAAAATTTCTGACAAGTCTTACAGCCATATACAACATTTTGGGATATATTCGTCATCCCTTAATTTCTACAAAATTAGGTGAAAATTAAAGTTTTTACCTACTTTTGTAGAAATTTAGTACTGGTGCCATTTGTTACAAAGGTAACGAAGAAGCTATCACAGATATACCCTGCTTACCTTTCAGTTCAGATCTGCCCCCCTACATTCATCAAGCTCCGAAAAAAATAAGTTATCAAAACTTGACAGTGAGAACCTTATCCATTTTCAGATGGTGTTTGTTTGTGCATCCTTGCTCCTTCCTATGGGAAAGAGGTCCAGAGTTATAAAGAGGGATACCATCAGATTCCTCAACCCCTGTTCGGATCCTTAAGCCATACGCAAGATTTTTGTGCGCATGTGTGAAACCAAGTTCATGCATGTGCACTACTGCTGCCGAGTCAAACTTGATAGTGCTAAGTTTAACCTCTACTAGAGTAGCAGTGATGGGAAATGTGGGGACAGCTGATCTTCGTATCAGCTGTCCCCACACTAGAGCAATGTTGAGTTGTGCTGGTGATTTTGTATCCACAGATACTAACATGATGATTAGTACCCTTACAAAAAACAGTTGGGTAATAAATATTAATGGCTTCTCCATCTTTGCTGTTTTAAGCTGTTTGTTCTTGGGTTCAAGGGAAATCGGAATGACCATCACGTCACTTGCACATCGTCTAGTTTGTACCCAGCTTTAGGCTTCTCAGGGTTCATTTTAAAGTTTGAGAAAGCTGCCAGGGAATTATTTAGTTTTTGGAGCATTAAAGACAAATCATCCACATAGAGATCTAGTTTGTGCTCCTGAGGACTTGTCTGGATTCAAGAGATGTCTGGTATGTTTTGAAATTTAGCTGCAAGTGCCACCATGATCAAGGTAAAGAGAAAAGGCAAGAAGGGGCAAATCGGCTATTTGCCATTACTAATTTGAAAGGGAGATGCACCAATTCACTAGTTCCACGGTTGTGGGGTTATAGTATAGGGCAGTGATACTGATAATACCTGCTGTATTTGAGACTTGGTGCCTAAAAGGCTCAGGGATTGCTGTCTTGTAAGATTAATTTTCTTGAATTATATGATGGATAAACTCTACTTGGTCTGTATGGATTAAAGTTACGTGCAATCTAAGAGTTTATTAAATAGTTTAAGGTGACTGTTTAAGAGGAATATAAGTATACAACTAGCACATGGATGCCTTCTTTGGGAAACACAACTAAATTTGACCTGGTGGTGGCTCCTTTGAATTTCTAACCATGGAGAATGGAGTTAAACCCAGAGAGAAGAAGAAGGGCAATTTCTTATAATAAGTTGCTGTGAATCCATCAAGTCAGGGGCAGCAGCACTTTTAAAGTTTTTGCTAATCTGCATGAACTCATTGATTGCAACATCGGGGGCACACAGATGGAAGGTAAAAAATTCCTCTAGGTAGTCTTTAATTTTACAATCAACGTTATGAGGCGAGGGAATCACTGGAATGCTGGTCTTGCAGACTGGTGTAATAGTATTTACAGAAGTTGTGATGGGATGCGGTCAATTTACCTACAATCAAAATCCCAGCGGTCAAAATCCCAACAACCATTGACCAACGGTCAAAATCCCAACAAGGTCAAAATCCCGACATGGTCAAAATACCAACATTTAAAATACCGACAAGGTCAAAATACTGGTATTTAAAATACCGACAGGTTAAAGAGTCGACATGGGTTTTTCATGATTTTTTTTTATTGAAACCAACTTGTTCATACTTTACAATCCCAGTGGACTTGGAGGGGTAATACAATAGAGTGCCGAGCACAGCGAGGCACCATGCGCTCGCCATGCGAGGGGATGCGGTACACTTATACGGTGTCCATGTTAACATATGTCGACATAAACACAAAAAACAATGAAAAACTTGTGTCGAATGACCTGTCGACATCTTAAATGTCAGTATTTTGACCTTGTCAGTATTTTAAATGTCGGTATTTTGACCTTGTCAGTATTTTGAACTTGTCGGGATTTTGACCGTCGGTCAATTGTTGTCGGGATTTTGACCATCAGGATTTTGATTGTAGGTATTTCATCCTGAACCCATTGTAATATATATATATATATATATATATATATATATGTATATATATATTTATTTTTATTTTGTTTGGTGTGGCGTCATAGAGAAGGTTCTTAGATGAGTCCTTCATAGAGATTACTCTGTTTCGACTTTAATTGCATTAGTCTCTCTCTCTCTCTCTCTCTCTCTCTCCCTCCATCACTGGTTCAAAAGGCTACATGAATGCATGTACCACTCTGTTATTCTTATTCTTGATATAAGAGTTTGTGTAATGCAGATCATATTAAACTGGGATCTGGGAGAGAGGCTAGAAATATGGAATACATTCATTGTCTGTTCTCTAAGTAAGTGGGTAGGAAGTGTTAATAGTAACAGATAAAGCTAGATATTGAAGAATCAAATGATGAAAGCAATGAGCAAACTTAGATGGTGATTCAGACCTGATCGCTGTGCTGCTAATGTTGCTGACTTGCGATCAGATAGTCGCTGCCCAAGGGGGAGTGAAAATTCACCGGTGCAAGTGTGCAATTGCATGCAGCCAGCTGCAAATCTGTTCGCACCTCACTCGGTGTGTGTAGTCTCTGCGCAGCCCAGGACTTACTCCTAGAGTGCGATCACAACCAACAGACTGATCGGATCCGGAGCTGACGTCAGACATCCTCCCTGAAAACGCTTGGGAATGCCTGTGATGTTCCGGTCACTCCCAGTAAACGGTCAGTTACCACACACAAACAGCCTCTTCCTGTCAATCACCTAGCGAACTCCTGTGCAAATGAAATTTTCGCACCATCCCGTCGCTGACCGGCGATGCTCCTTTTGTAGTTAGCATACACATGCTGTGCTAAAACGCACAGCAGCAATCAGGTCTGAATCAAGCTCTTAGTGCATTACTATGAACAGACATGTATTACAGTAAACAACTTGCATACATGGAAATATATCATTCTTTGCTGGATTGAGTACCATAAATATATTTAGGTTTCTCTGTTGTTGTGACAAAAGGTTTGCTGTAAATTAAATAGATTTACTTCTCAATTCTGTTTTCAATCTGTTATAGGAACTGGTTTAGAAATGTAGGGTCTTTGCCATGCGAGATTTGTTCCCTTTCATTTCAGTGCTTTCCCTTGGCATTTGCAAATCTCAGGCAGCAGTTGGGATGTTATGAAGTAGTTTGCATAGTAACCATCCCTGATTGGAAACATAACCCTGCCTTTCAAGCACCTGCTTCAGCTTATTATAAATAGATTTGAGCGACTTCCATTTTTTTGTATCATTGTCTGGGAGGCATACTGTATATGGGATGAGTAGCTGGAAGATAGTGCTGGTCCATGTAATGCCATATAGGAGGCTCGAGGGGTACCACCTGGTGTATTAGCTATCAATTTAACAGCACATGAATGCATGACTCAATATAGGAACTCACATTGTCCAGAGTTACTACTCTTACCAGAAGCTCTGTGAAGGGGATGTAGTTGTGTGTCACAATACCGACGCCAGGATCCCGCCCCCTAACAATCCCGATAGTTGGCATGCCAACTAACAGGGACTATTCCCACTCGGGATCCCGGCATCGGTAAGCTGACCGGCGGTCTCCTGACTGCCGGTCACATATACCCAACCCTTGTGAAGGGTACATGGCTTATTATGCATTTGCAAATATATGTAACTAAGGGGTCTATTTACTAAGCCTTGGATAGGGATAAAGTACCAGCCAATCAGCTCCTAATTGTCATTTTTCAAACCCAGCCTGTGACATGGTAGTTTGGAGCTGATTGACTGGTCACTTATCTCCGTCCACTTTATCTCCATCCAAGGCTTAGTAAATAGACCCCTAAAGGGCCTATTTGCAGTTTCTGAATAACTTTATGTGTCCCGGCTATGTAACTATGGCCCAATGAAGGAGATTTATCAGAAATCTCTTACAAAACTACCACTATTGACCACAGTCTCTATTAATGTCAATGGGGACTGCACATTGACTACTACAGTATGTACAAAACTCAGAAAGGCAAACATTTCAGATTTTGGTTCCTTTGGTTTACATTATCCTTTGATGGTGTAAACCGCTTTATGCCCATGTATGTATTCTCACAGGAGAGAGATCAGGAGACCGACGCCGGAATCCCGACAGCCGCTGAAATACCAACATATGAAGTCCCAACAGGCGTCCTGTATACCCACTCGGTTGGTGGTTCCACACCACCAACCGAGTGGAAATAGAACCTGTGGCGAGCGAAGCAAGCTACCGGGCCCGAAGCATGGCATGCGGACTCATTGCCTCGCTGCCAGGATTCTGGCAGATGGGATACCACTCTCGGTATACTGACAGCCGGCATCCCGTCTGCCGGTAAATCATACTGAACCCTATAAATCTGTGTGCTGGAGAATCTATAGCGTTTATACTGTATGTACATAGTATATTAATGCTATTAATAAAAAGTCTCCTCTCCAAAGCTTTCAAAGACTACAACATCGTTTAAGAAAATTAAAATATAAGTCCACTAGTATCTACTGCAACATTGTTATCTAACAGAGCTTTGTAATGTACACCAATAAATACATATTATGAATTCCTGGAATAAATGCAGAGCACTAAGTAGAATTAACATAGTTTGCATTGTGCATTACTCTGGATTGCCTCTTTCTAGAAGGAGGGGTGGGATGTGGTGGATTTTTGCACCTTTTAAAGAAATAACAGCCAAAGGGCCAAAAGAATCTAATATGATTCTGTTTGAATTATTTAACACATTAGCTATGAGCACAATGGCTATATATATGAAAATTACCTGTAAAATAACATAACTTTGAAAGTGATATTGTGTGTCTTTAAGCAAAAAAGATTCTCAAGAACCAGATTATTCTTCTGTTTCGACATTGTTAATCATGGTGCGAGCTTCATTTTGATTTTGTTTGAAAGTTTATTGAGGCCTCCAAGGTGTGAAGAAACAAAACTGCTTCCTTGTCCCTTATTTTGTGCATCAAGATTTGTTCTAGAATAAAAGAGTGCTTGATAATGTTTCAAGATATGTATATGCAGTAATGAGACAGCACCTAGGCAAGTAAATGCAAAATATAGATCACTCTCTTAGCAATTAAGGATGGTTAATGAAGCTAAACATCAACAAGCAACATACAGTACTTGCCTTTAATTAAGAAACTAAGTCTTCCATTTGCTGAATGTGTGGGACCACTCTAGTGGCTGCTCTGGATCCACTGCTTTGAAAGCAAAGATTGAGGAGTGCTACATATTGAGGAGTGCTGGAATAATCTCTGATGTAACTGCCAGACTGCTAAACCCTTCTGGTTGTCTGGCCCTCACTTTGGAGACTGGCATTGCCCAAGTTCAGTTTTCAGGTGACAAACAAAACTCACGGGGCGGTATTCACTTCTTTTCACCCCTTTCCACACCTGTTCTGTTTCTGCTGACAGGCATGGTATAATCATTTCAGCTTGCTACCCCCGGAGTAGCGAGGGTGCCCAACCCTTTATGCAGCTAAACCCTCTACTTTTGGACGTGATCAGTGCAAAAGACAAGGGGCATCCACCGCTGGAACAAACAATAACATATCGCCCGACTAAAGTGATGGGCAATATGCAATTACAGGCGCCCATAAAACAATTAAATTTCCCCCTTAAAGTATGTATGTTAATTAGATGAAGAGGTTTCAGTATTCCTGCTAATGACTCCTACCAACGTCATTACAGGGAATGTAGAACAAGTGAGGTCTAATAGGAGGATTGCATTTAAGGCTGCATTCAATTGTATTATTTTCTATAAACAGAAACAGACAAATATACACTAGAGTTTATTGGTTTGTAATTCTTGGAAAGGTTTACTGACTTGAGGGGCTGGCAGAGATCAAGGCGTAGATTTACTATAACTATAATAAAATAGCATCTTTGACCAATGGATTTCAAAGGGCAGTGGTAATTAATGCTAAATCAATAATTAATGCTAAATCATTAATTACTATTGTACAATTTAAACTCTTACTATGGGGGTCATTCCGACCCGATCGCTCATTGCAGTTTATCGCAGTGCAGCGATCGGGTCGGATCTGCGCATGCGCCGGCGCATGCTGGACGGCCGAAGGCCATTGTTCCCTAGCGATCGCCTCTGTCTGATTGACAGGCAGAGGCGGTTGTTGGGCGGGAGGGGGCTGGACGGCGGCGTTAAACCGCCGTTTAGGGGGCGCGGTCCGGCCAACGCAGGCATGGGGAGGGAGGGCCGCGGTGGCTGCGTGATGTCACATGCAGTCGCAGCGACCTGGGCAGCGAAGAGGTTCTCCCGGCCAGCCGCAAGAGCTGTGCTGGCCGGGAGTTACTCTTCAAATGCAAAAGCATCGCTGCTGTGCGATGCTTTTGCATTTCTGCAGGGGGGCGGCACTGACATGCAGGGCAGGCTAGCCCTGTGCTGGGCATCCCCCCGCATGTCTGAGTGCCTGATCGTAGCTGTGCTAAATTTAGCACAGCTACGATCAACTCGGAATGACCCCCATGTTGTGTATGAATAACAACGCAAACAAAGCCTACTATTCTTTTTAAAATAGACAGCCCTGATCTACTGCATTAATGAGGGAACCCTTCTTTTATTTACTACAAGATGGGAGAGATTATGGGACATGTACTAAGTGGGATCCGGTCTCTAGGTCTACAAGACTTAGGTCGACAATGTCTAGGTTGACCACTACTGGTCGACAGTAAGTAGGTCGACAGGGACTGTAGGTCGACGTGTACTAGGTTGACATGACAAAAGGTCGACATGAGTTTTTCCAAAATGTGTTCATTTTTTTTACTTTTTCATACTTTACGGTCCACGTGGACTACAACTGGGAATGATATCCTGTGCCGAGTGCAGCAAGACACCTTGCCCGAAGCATGGCGAGTGAAGCGAGCCATGCGAGGGGACACAGTGCACTAATTGGACTTCCCTGTCACTCTCCGAAGAAAACGACACCAAGTTTAAAAAACAACAACTCATGTCGACCTTTTTTCATGTCGACCTAGTATGTGTCGACATAGAGTCCCTGTCGACATAGAACCCACGTCGACCTACTTACTGTCGACCAATAGTGGTCGATCTAGACAGTGTCGACCTAACTCTAGTCTATCTAAAATACCACACCAGTACTAAGCAGTGATAAAAGTGGAGAAGTGAGCCAGTGGAGAAGTTGCCCTTGGCAACCAATCAGTTGCTCTGTATACTTTTACAGTATGCAAATTATAAATGTTTTGTCAATGCTGATTGGTTGCCATGGGCCACTTCTCCACTGGCTAATTTCTCCACTTTTATCACTGCTTAGTAGCTTAGTACATGTCCCCGGGAAACGCTTCTTAAAAAATGTGATTTAAATAATAAAAAATGTGCACAGTTTCTGCCTCCTGGGCTGGTCAGTGGGTGCCACATCTCTAATGCGGGAGTAAGTGAAACCTCCCTTCTATCCCATGGTCATAGCAGTATGGACATCTCCTCTTACCTTGGAGTGACAAATAGACCACTGTGAGCAAACTTTCCATGCTATTTTTTATGTATTGTAGATGTGCTGCAAAGGATTCATTACATATAACCCCTTCCCTTCTGAGGGTTTTCTCACCCTTGTGCTGACGTTACCGCTCATCACATTTCAACATCAATATCACTGATTGTTTTATGCAGTGACATTTTAAGTGATGAGGGGACCTGCGTGCAGCCTCCGTTGCAGGCCCCCTCCTCTCCGCCAGTAATACTGTGCATGCGCAGGCAGAGCCGGCCCTAACCAATATGATGCCCTAGGCAAGAATTTGGCTGGTGCCCCCTAGCACCACTGCTCGTTCCGCCTCTGACCCTGTGCCATACTTGCCTACTCTCCCGGAATGGCCGGGAGGCTCCCGAAAATCGGGTGGCCCTCCTGGCCCCCCGGAAGGGTGGGCAAGCCTCCCGTTTTACCTGTCAGGCCCTCCACTCCCCCCCTCCTCGGCCACCCACAGCAGAGAACAAGTGGGCGGCCGAGGGGATCCGATGACACGATTCGCGCTGAATCGCATCATCGTAGCTCCACCCCCACTATACAGTGCCTAGTTTCTCAGCACTGTACAGCGGGGGGCAGAGCCACGATGACACAATCGTGATGTCACGCCCCCTGGACTGCCCACTTCCCCGTTATCACGCCCTCTCGGACGGCCCATCATGCCGCCGGCCATGCGCCCATGCGCCTACAACGCTGCCTCCTCCCGGAGGAGGGGGCAGCAAGGTAGGCAAGTATGCCCTGCGCCCCTTTCCCAGCACCATCACCCCTCACACAATACCAGTCCTCATTTTGGTGTTCCTATCCCCTATATTTTAAATAGGAACAGTGCGCATATTCGGTGCACAGCCCAAACAGGGGAGTGTTCTTGCTAGGAAGGGGCATGGCCACACAATAGCAGGGCCTGATTAAGGGTTCCAGCCGCTCTAGGCTAATACAGAAGTGGTCGCCCTTCCTCACCCCCTACTACTAAATTTATGGCTCATATTCAGCTAAAAATCTGTAATTATGTGTCAAAATTTATCACAGATTCAACTATTGTTTGCTGATAAAAAAAATGTATTCTATAGAAACATAGACTATTGACAATAATATGAAACAATACATTAAATATAGTCGTCAAACTCGCCGTTCAATGGTTTCTATAGCATATTAAGGGGCTACCAGGCCACAAAGGGCCCCTGGAGCTCCTCTTCTTTATTCAGTATTTTCTTTAGGTCTTCACAGCAGACAGCCGGCAGCATAAGCGATGTTGTTAGCTGCAGGTGCAGTCTGTGTGCTAAGCCTGATCTCGTGAGACATGGTAATCTCACGAGACCAAGCTGACAGTAAGTACCGTATTATGGCAGCTAACAGCATCGGATTTGCTGTTATCTGCCTTCATATCTTAGCCTGGGTGTTAGTGACAGAAGGGGCCTGCCCCCTTGAAACTAGGGGTGGCCCCGATGACAGCTTAGGGCAGATGAGCGGCGATGGCAGAAATGAGTGTCGCTGCTTCGACGTTAAAAATAAATAAAAATCTAATTGATCTTTTGTGCCAGCGCTGCACCCCCCCAGGACCCAGCGCTCCAGGCTACAGCCTGATTAGTTGATCAGGCCCTGCACAATAGTACCCCCAATTCAAATTACGCCACACAGTAGTGCAACTTTATTCACATTTTATCATGTGATAGTGTCCCTAATTCACGTTACATAACACAGTGGTACCACTTTACCTTATATACATTACTCCTTACAATAGTGCCCCATATGCATGTTACATCCTACTGAATTGCTCCTTATTCACATTACACCACACCATATTGCTCTTTATTCAAATTAGACCATACAGTGGCCTTTCTATACATTACACCACACAGTAGAGCACCTTATACACATAAGGCCACACATGAGTAATGCATTTAGACACATAATACCAAACAGTTATTTCCCTTACAAATATGACACACATTATTAATGTCCTTATAAACATAATGCGTCTTACATATTATACCAACCTTTATTACTGCCCTTATACACATGATGTCCCTTTCACATATGCCGCACATTATTAGTGCACTTATACACATAATGACACACATAATGCCCCTTACACATACTGTATGCTGAACACTACTGCACAACCAACCCACCCGCACACAGCACTCACATGGCCACTAACACTGTGACCTCTGCTTGGATACAGATGTGTCCACATACATCTTGCCTCAATACGCCATGCAGTAGGAGATGTCTGGCATGAGTCAGCTGGCTCTGCTAACGTCAGGTGCCTTTTTTGATGAAAATGCATCTTATTTTTATTACTATGTGGCTAGGATGCACAATAAAATGATATGTGACATGCCTATCTTCAGTGTACGACTGTGGCTGCATATGAAATGCTACATTACAGTGATTTCCAGGAACACATTGTAACGTAGCATTTCATATGCAAATACAGCCGCAGTCACACACAGAATATAGGCATGCTGCATATCATTTTAATTAGCAGAAGCTGCTTGTGCCCCATGGCATTCCAAATACCCTAGACATTTGCCTAGTTTGCCTATGCCTAGGGCGGCTCTGTTCGCAGGTCTCTGGGAACATGGCTTCTCCAGTGCGCATGCGCAAATCTCTCGCAAGTGGCCGTGGTGGCCATTTTACGAGTGATTTGTTCCCGCACTGCAGGGCCGCTGCCGCGGGACTCCGGAGAATAATGGTATTTTTTTTAAAATACAAAGTCTTCTGAAAAAAACAAAACCCAAAACAAACAAGGTATAATTTGCGTGGGTATAGCAAAAAATTATACACGTTTCTATAATGGGTACACTGCACCCTTATAGTAAATGTACTATATGGTTGCAGTGTACCCATTATTGTTTGTTTTGGGTTTTGTTTTTTTCAGAAGACTTTGTATTTAAAAAAAAATACCTATATTCTTTTTACTCATACTACTAACACGTTAAAAAATTTTTTAACCAAAATGGCCAAAAAGTGATTTAATTGAAATTCCAACAAAGGGGATATTTTTTTTCCCCTTCTTACAAGTATTATATATAGAGATGTGTGGCGGACACTTTTTGGGCTTTATGTTTTGGCTTTGGATCTGGATCTCCATTCCTGTTTTGGATCTGGATTGGTTTTGCCAAAACCACCCTTTCGGGTTTTGGTTTTGCATTTTGTTTTAAAAAAAATAAAAACAGCTAAAATCACAGAATTTTTTTGGGATCCTATAGCATTGGCGTTTCTATAATGGGTGCAATATGTGCGTTGCACACATGCCCTTGGGTCCAGGGGGGGCCCACACTGCACACTCTGCATGCATTTTAATACTTTCTTTTCCAGGGTCCAGCATCGGGCGCTGCAGTCACGGCAGAAATCGCCGCCAAAATGGCCACTGCGCATGCACAGTATCCAAATTGGTCTCCAGATAATGGCGGGCGCCATGTTTCCGAAGACCAGCGCAAACGCAGTATCTAGTTTTCTCCGGCAGTAGCCAGAGAAAATAAAGTAGGAGAAGTTGCCATGTCACGTTCCGCTGGATTATGATTCTGTCTCTTCTGAGTCTGACTGACTTTGGCCACAAATGTGGTCTCTCCTCACTTTATTGGAAAACACTTTGTCAAACTTGGAATTTCCATTTCCACCTTTGCGGCTATGGGGTATATTCAATTGAAGTCGGATGACACAACCTCCTGCTACGCTGCTGTAGCCGCTGCTTTAGCGCTGCTCTCCACTGTCTTCCCGCTGATCTCGCCGCTGCTTTCCCCCATCTCTCCGCGGCTCCCCCCCATCTCCGATCCACGTGCTTTCCGACAAGTCAAATTCCCCAGCTTGTCGGATAATTTTGGGGTATATCAAATAGGTCGGAACCCCTTCCGACCTAAAAAAGTAACAAACTGACAATTTTCCGACAGTCTGCAGCTTTTGCCTTCAATTGAATATACCCCTATATGTTTTCACAAAACTGGTTGTGATGTTGAAGCTTGTTTCATATTCTGCACTAGGCTTTAGTTTAAACTTTAAACCTAGGCTCAAGTACAGAATTATATGGCAGTGCCTCTAGACTTATACAGCAGATAGGCAGCACCCCTATATTTTTACAGCATACAGGACAGGGCCACAGCGTTCCTTTATTTTTACAGCACCCCTATATTTCTACAGCATACAGGACAAAGCCACAGCGTCCCTTTATTTTTACAGCACCCCTTTATTTTTACAGCACACAGGACAGTGCCCCTTTATTTTTACAGCACACAGCACAGTGCCCCTAACAGGAAAGGACAGCAGCACCCCTGTACAGCACCCTTAACAGAACAGGACACCACAGGACGGCACCCCAGGACAGCATGCCTGTACAGCACAGGACAGAAACAGCCCTGTACATCACCCCTAACAGCACAGGACACCCCAAGACAGCACCCCTGTAAAGCATCCCAAGACAGCACCCCTGTACAGCACCCCAAACAGCACAGGACAGCATCCCTGTACAGCGCAGGACAGCAGCACCCCTGTACAGCACCTCTAACAGCACAAGACACCACAGGACAGCACCCCTAACAGCACACAGGACAGCACCCCTAAAGAGCACACACTGACCCCACCTGACGCCACCACCCACAGAGAGACAGAGGTCTGTCTCCCTCACTCTTCAAGTCCGGACTGAAAATGGCTGCGACACGCGGCTCCTTATATGGAATCCAAAACCCGCGAAAATCCGACAATGGGGATCATTCCGAGTTGATCGCTCGCTAGCTACTTTTTCCAGCTGGGCAAACGCATAGTCACCGCTCACTGGAGAGTGTATTTTAGCTTTGCAAGTGTGCGAACGCCTGTGTCAATCTTTTCTACGAGATAGTCAAAATTGACTTGCATGCACAGTCTATCTAGGCTTGCGATGCCGACCGCGCGTGACTTTCACCTTGCAATCTGCACTAACTTTTCTATTACGATTTTGACTATATAGTCAAAATCGTAAGAACATATCTCACCGTGTGTACACACCATAACAGCATGAGATACTGTATGCACTAACTTTCTCACCGTGTGTACACACCTTTAGGTTCAATTGTCGGTGCGGGACAGGATTTGCTTCTGTTTGTCCACATATTTTATGATTGACAGCCACCAGCACTGGTTTTGCCTATTACATTGACCTTAAATAATTTGAATTAGTCCTGGACCCCCAATCCAAGACGCCCCTGCAAGTGTCCCGAGGCACCCTAGCACGACACACAGTTTGAGAATCACTGCTGTAAAGAGTCTATGTTACAATTCCATATTTCACAATTTTAGATGTTTTTATAAATTGTAAAGTAAATCAAGAACCACCTGAGGATCTGTGCACATTTCTAATAAAAATGGACCCCAACATGTGGTTTACTGTGGCTGTAGGAATTATGGGCCTCATTCCGATATGGATGCAGTGCAGCTCCTGCATCTTTTGATTCCCCGCCCGTAAATGGTGACAGGCTGCAGCTTTTGGGGCACTGCATGCAATGATGCAGGACCCATTCTACACATGTGCAGAATGGGTTCTGCGCATGTGCAGGCATCCCACCATCGTAGATGTACACAAACCATCGTATGCGCCCCACCATCAGAGACACACAAACCAGAATTAGAGGAACCACAGCATCTTCTTGCATGTGATATGTTGTTTTGTCCAATAGGAATACATAAAGAAGTGTTTGTAGATTTTTATTCTATTTCGTTTGATTTTCTATTCTATTTTATAGGTGAGAAAACCACTAGTTTGATCTTGAAATCGATTTCAAAATCGAATGTTTAGTAAATGAACAATTTGGACAGTGAAAAAGAATGTCAATTTAATTCTATTTCAGTTATGAATTGATTGTACTGTATGACAACAAGCCGGTTAAAATCTGTAAAACAATTTGGGTGCCAAATTCATTCACTCATCTATATACTATAAGGACACATTATTAAATATTGGCAGTCACACTGGCAGTGAAGCTCATTGGAATATTCCATTTTGGTACTTATAGGTATGACCTTAAGTCAGTGGCTCCCTCTTTTACCATTGTGGAAAATTGACAACAGCAAAAAAAACGTTTTGGGCAGCTCGGTGGTGCAGTAGATAGCCTTGCTGTCTCCCATCACTGGGGTCATGGGTTCAATTCCAACCAGGGCATTATCTGTGCAGAGTTTGTATGTTGTCCATTTTTTTTGTCGGTTTCCTCCTGCAATCCAAAAACATACTCGTACAGATGGAGCCACGCTAATTGTGGCTCTATCTGCGACTGAGTGCGCCCAGTCACAAACGGGACACGCGTATGTCATAGACGCGCATGCACCCCATTCAAAGTGAATGGGAGCGTCTCAGTGCTCCCGGCAGTGCGCCACGGCACGCCGGGCGCTCCCGCCTGCGATGTAGCCTCCATCTGTAGGTTAACTCTTCAGAAGTGACACCAAATTTTGGGACACGAACGCTGACGCTGGGTCTGTGAGATCTATTTGGATTTCTGCGTTGTTTTAGGAGCCGTATGGATATTGATCAGGAATGGAAATAGATACCCCTTGTTAATCTTTAACTATTAATTGTTAATTATTAATTCACCCAGAAAACATTATTGTTTATAAATGTTTCTGTCCAGTATTATTTAAGTATTCCTCACACATAAATTTTACATGCTCCATACAAAGAAATATATAAAAAATTGCACAGTATTGTGTTTTTCTATCCTTGCTGATGCATTTGCTGCATCTTCCTGCTTTCCTGGCAGTGGCAATTTCCATACAGCAAAGACTACAGGCACGCAAGAGAGTTACTTCAGTACTGACGCTGGGTCTCTCAGACCCGCCAGACAAAGGAAGGGCTGTTGCAGCAATCGCAACTAGCACTTTGTATCTGTCAGCAGACAGTAAACGTCACGATACGGAAGTAAAGTTTTTTGCTCCGTCTCCGAAATTCAACCAGATAGAACAACAATCAAAATGGCTGGGTTCACAGACCCAGCTTCAGCAGTGAAGGGTTAATTAGATTCTGACAATAACATGATTTATGGAAAATAGATATTCAGCTACTGAGGTAAATGACTATTTCCTGTAAAGCGCTGTGTAATACTGTATGTATGCTATATAAATAACTGTTAATTAATAAAGTTTAGTTGGATCGCTGGTAAAATTATCTGAAACTCAGTAACTGACAATGCGGGTCATTCCGAGTTGATCGCACGCTAGCTGTTTTTAGCAGCCGTGCAAACGCATGGTCGCCACCCACGGGGGGAGTGTATTTTTGCTTTGCAAGTGTGCGAACGCCTGTGCAGCCGAGCTCTGCAAAAACATTTTGTGCAGTTTCAGAGTAGGTCTGAACTTACTCAGCCCTACTCAACCCTTGTAATAACTTCAGTCTTTTTGGTGCCGGAATTGACGTCACACACCCGCCTCCAAACGCCCGGACACACCAGCGTTTTCCCTACCACTCCCAGAAAACGGTCAGTTGCCACCTATAATAGCCCTCTTTCTGTCAATCTTCTTGCGACCTGCTGTGTGTATGGATTCTTCGTTAAATCCATAGCTCTGCAATTATCCGGATTGTACCCGTACGATGCGCTTGCGCATTGCGGTGCATACGCATGCGCAGTAGAGACCTGATCGGCAGCGTGCAATCAACTCGGAATGACCCTCAATGAATGTGCATGGCCATTTAACTCTTTCTGACCAGTTAGCCTTTTGTCTGGAACTTTGCTAACATACACAATATTAATGCAACAATGGTCTTGTGTTTTTAAACCAATGATGTTCAGACTGTCTTTTACTTAAATAGTTATACAAAATTCTGATTACTATTTACATGAATTGAGCAGTGCTGTGCAGATCAAGACTAACAAACATAGGATGGATATAATAAAAAATGAAGTAGTCTATTACTACAGGTTGGTGATTGTTAATTGATTTATTTTAAATCCTGTGCAGGATATACCAAACTTCTTTTGATTGACTGTAGGGTGCAATCAAGACTTACAAATACTATATAACACATCACATCATACAGTTTATACTTTTTTATTAGTTTCATATATGTAAATATACTACACTACCATAGTAAGCATTTTAGTGCAACATTATTGCCATTTGCCACAGTTAATAAACACCCATTCTGTATTTAATAGGCTTCAATGATTACAGGTGTATTGGAACTCCTTTTATTGTTTGCTTTGCTGGTTTTACTAATAATTAGCAATTAGCATATCACAAACTCACAAAACCATGCAGAACTGAATAGAAAAGAAGTTGCATCACATACACTGCCAAGCAGGATGCCAGCCAATAGCACACAGTATTTGTAAGAGAAAACGAAAGTATAGCTTCACTTATTAAATAACCCTTTAACCTTTTCTGTCAAAGGGGAAAGCAGCGTCGTATTTATGTGCAAATCTGAACCTGTACCCCTCAGGGTGGGCAGTAAATATCCCTTGCTCCCTCTCTGTTTGGGATTAGTGGATTATCTGCAGGCATCCCCCCCTCTCCACTGTTTTCCCTCCTCCCTCATTTCAGCCAGTTATTTCAGGACAGCTGCCCTTAAATCTTTTCCCAGGCAGACATGTCACATGGCGGGCCCCAGAAGAGCAGCTAACGTGGTGTTCAATTTTCCTGACAAAAGCCGAGAGGGGGCACATTTACCAAACAACAGAAAGTCTTTGCTAATCAATTTGGCCTGGCCCACGTGGGTTACACACTGCTCCTGATGGCTAATCGATAAACCGTTCCTGCTGACTCTAGCACATCTGGTGCTACCGGTGATGAACACAGAGAGGGACAGTAAGGATCTGATCCCCAAATCCTTTCAACTGTCCATTTTTGACTGTTTATATCTAGTATAGGAGATGGTGAGAGAGTGTTTCAGTGTAATACCAGCAACAACAGCTGTGATTTCTGTTGTATAGGCCTGTCTCTTAATCCTAAAGTATGTTTTGTGTTGTAGGGATGTGTAATAATAAATTGTCATTATCAAGCAAAACACCTGAGAATTGCTGAATCCCAATGAGCATCCAGTAAGGTAAATACAGTGTAATACAGCCAGACATCTTCACAAAGCCACACACTGTAGAATATAATTCATTCTTCAATTATTATGTATGATACCATGTTAGAAGTTACTGTTAGTTCAGGGAAGCCCAGACAAGCCCAGACAACAGCCATCTGGAAACGTGCAAATGAAACGAGGATTCTAAAATAAGATTTACAGATCCTGTTTTTGTGATGTGTTGCACCGTGTGTAGTATGTTTCCATGATTGTGTACACTAAACGCATACACATGGTCAATCTTTTATGCATTCACAATGTGTTTTCAAAGTGCACTGAACACACACAGTAACGCTCCAAGGTCGAAAATGAATGTAAGTCAATGAGCTAATGCATACATGCATTCAGACAAGCATTCGCTGTGCTTTCTGTTATTTTAGACTGTGGCTGCATTTTTCCAGGACATTTAATGCATACTCAAAATACAATGAGAATCTATACAAACACTTATTCTGAATCTACTGTACATCTGTCATACCAGTTGCGTTTTATACACATTTATTTTAAATGATTTGTGAATGTGCCCTTTATATACAGTAGTAGATGCATGGACAAGCAGTTTGCTGCAACAGAGTTTATCTATGGGTTTAAATAGTTTTCTACAATGCTTGGCTGCAGGTTGCATATGTGTATGAGCTTTAATACATTTATATGTGGAAAAATGTACTATGCCACTTTTCTGTTTGTAAGGTTGGTAAAGCCACATAGATCTTATTTACATACTGTACCTAAATTTTACTTGTATTTAAGTAGGAAAATAATTTCAGATTTTTTTTCTCTGGAAATGAAATTGTTAGTGACACAGAGGATTATGTTTATTTATTTTATTTATTACCAGTTATGTATATAGCGCTCACATATTCCACAGCGCTTTACAGAGATTTTGCCATTCACATCAGTCCCTGCCCCAGTGGAGATTACAACCTGCATTCGTTACCACATGTACACACGCACATTCACTCTATGGTTAATTTGTTTAACCTACCAGTACCTGGAGGAAACCCATGCAAGTATGGGGATAATATACAAACTCCACACAGGTAGCGCCGTGTGGGAATTTAACCCATGTCATCAGTGCTGTGAGGCAGTAATGGTAACCATTACACCATTCGTACTGCCCAAAGTAGTAAGAAGTTCTGGCAATGAAATCATTGCATTTCACTTTTATTTTGTTATTTTGTACAGTTTTCAAAATGTATAGTCTATAAATAAACCTGGGACAAAAAAAACAGTGTTAAATTAATTCTACTTTGCGAGTTTTTTGGTTCCAGTTAGAACAAAAATAAAAGCATAAATTCTATGTGAAACTTTTGGGGTCAGATTCAGAGTTAAAGTGCGCCAAGTAGCCCTCTTTCTGCTCCAGGTCCAGGCAACTCATCACACCGAGCAACTTTCTTGTGCAAAATGTGCATCTTATTCACATAACTGGAACTGGGTGTGATGAAACTACATTGTTAGATTACACTGATAAATCTGATGTGTGACAGTTGTACATCTGAGGGCGACTTAGTCTAAATCTATGTAAAAAGGGCTCTAATGCGAGTCGCGGCGGCTTTTACTCACACTGTTCCTTTATGCTTCATCTGTGACTTTTTGTTGAAAGAGGAGTGTGCTACTGTACAGTCTCCAGTCTTCCAGTCCTCCAGGAATGCTTCATGCCCTATCCCAAGATGGCAGACAAGATCACTCCTGGGCAAGTACAGGTGTCATCTTGTTCCGTACTGTGTTAGAGCATCATAGAGAAAGATATATGTTATCCACTTTGCTCCAGAGAGATTAACGGCAGTCCACAATGATTTCAGTGTTCCTGCACCACTACCCAGTGCCTACATAGACTCATCAGCTGGTGAGCTGTATGATAGCCCTATCCGCTTAAACTCCTCTCCATGAGAAACAGTGTTTAACAGCGAGTACGGTTGTACCTACTATCTAGCAATAAACCAGCACCACTGGTTAAGTAACTGGGCTGTTCATAGTTTGAGTCATCCGCTGGTGTGTGCCTATATATCTCTGTAATATCAACCCCTGCACACACATCATTTCCAACAATGTTTAGGTGTGTAAAATGAATTTCTGGTGTGGTTAATGTGACACAGGTTGGTGCAAGTGCAAACTTAGAATAATAACTGGAGCAATTACGGACAGCTTGTGTTAGTCTCTGCTTCACCCCCTTTAGTCATCTTCCACTAAGAATGGTAGTGGAAAGAGGCGCATATTCTGTGGAACCAATTTGAAAATTTTGCTCATCTACTTCTTACCGTACACACAGGAAAACGGTAATTGCATTCATTATTCTTGTGTTCTGTATACAGACACTAAGTAAACATTTTATATAGTGTTTAGATATAATCCTCCACTAATATAATTCTATAAATGTGTTAATAAAACCATTAATTGCATACATTATGACAGATGCTTTCATACTGAATGTGTGAAGCTGAATTTTCTTTCCTCTTGTCTATCATACACCTTTTTATATCATGTATAGACATCAATCACTTATTACTTTTATCTATCAATCATGTAGGCCATTACCTATCATCTATATCTATCTTGTGGTCTCTTCCTCTAATCATCTCCGCATTTCAATCCCTCTGGGTGGTATCCATTAAAGATCTGTTAGTACAGATCAGAGCAGTAAATCAGCGAAACTCTGAGACTTAAAAAGATCTCAAGAAAAAAGAACAATGAAATTCTCAATGAGAAAAACTATTTAAAACATACAAGAACTGCTAAACGTATAGAGACCTTAGAGAGTCATAAAGTTCCCCATACTAAATATTTTGACAGCTGTATAATATTAAAGTGAAATGTGGCTTTAGTATGTAGCACATAAGAAATAATCAAAGATTCCATCCTGAACCCAAACCCATACTTGCTGACCATCACTCAGGTGACCTGGGAGACGCTGAATGGGGGGCCCACGAGAGGTGCGGGGAATGTGGTACCTTAAATTGTATAATCAAAGCCCCTCCCCTTTATAAAGCAGCATTAATAAAGGGGCGGGCCATAATGATGCAATTCACTGCAAATCACTTTAAAGAGACCCAGGACTGCCCACTTCTCTGAGGAAGTGGGTGACCCAGGAAGCTGGCCTACAGTACTCATCTGGGGAGGCTGAGAGAACTCCCCACAATTCGGGATTCTCCTGTATACAGTATTCCAGCAAAGTAAGCAAGTATGGCCAGGCCAATACTCTAGATCTTCAATAACATTTATGTATTTCTTTGTGGAGCTCTGTAATAATTAGTCAAGTGATCTTTGACTTGGATCATGTTTTGTGCAGGATGGTCTGTTTTGCATGGTGTGATGATTCAGAGATATAGTATTTTTGAGTTCCACTCTAGCCTTGCAATTTAAAAAAATATCTTTCTATACTGTTTTTGTAAATATGTGTTTAAAATAATTTTATAATTTATACAATGAGCTTAGTTGAAAGCAGACAATTTATTTTGCTGTTTGGTGTGGTTGGTGTAGTACTGGGCTAGGTTAAATTCCATCTCAAAAGTCAAATGTCAAATTACTAAATCAATATTTAGCAGATTTTTTAATTTTTTATTTAACCTGCCTCTATTAAACAAGTGAAAACAATGGTCAGTAACTTGTGAGCTCTACTTTCTGCTGCTCAGACAGCTTGGACAGGCTACTATGCATTGATTTAACAAAACATCTGTACTTTTTGTATAGTAGCACAAAGGGTTAATGAGCTTTCACACTGTAGACTACAAACTGCAATTGGCAGAGCAAGCTCAGCCTAAGCCATGGAATTATTTTCTGTTTTCTTTTAACAAGGCCATTGTGTTCTCATCTGACCTCTCACCCCTAATGCACAGCCCAGAACAGTGGTCTGGGGTTCCCAGGAATTGGTACATCGAGGTGGGGTGAAGAAAAGGGAGAAAGGAAATGCTTACGGTTGCTAGGGCAACATGACCTTGCTCTGTCTGTGAGTAACAAAGAAGAGATTCACGTTCATTTTATTAGTGGTCAGCCTCCTTTTCACCATCACCCTACAGGGGATGTGAAAGCTGCACTTGGGCCATAACACGACGAGTACTCTGCACACTGCAATGTAGGACACTTGTTCAGTGGGAATCCTGTTAGACAAAGACACCACCTTCCCATGTCTAGAAATCTTTTCTATGATTCATCCTAGAATAATCCTAGAGTCTGAGTAATGAAGTCAGAGTTCCACGACTCTGTGTTAAAGGAAACATTCAAAAGTGTTAGGTTCAATTAAGACAATCGTCACCCAAGAAGTATTCACAAGTTATGTTGCATGGATTAAACCTTAACTCTACATTTTGAAAAGCAAAAGTGTTTGTTTAATCTTTACTATGAATTTTGACTTCATACAATCTCACAATGAGCCTGATTCAGAGATGTATGCATACGCAATCATCTATCTGCAACTTTTTGCACATTCCTCTACAAAGGCCTTCCCTGGTGTACATCCATGTGTATGGACTGAGATGGCCACTGTTCAGATCTGTACATGCTGTAATACCATCTGGTGCATCTTTAGACTCAACCATCGTTCTCACCATCAAAACTTGCACCAGTCCTATAGAAGGAGCAGATTTTCCATCCGAGTACAGTCTCCAAAGAAAAACCATTGATCATCTCTATATACAAACGCTTTAGTGACACATCCACAATACGCCCATAAAATGCCCATAAGATGGACCATATACGTGCATCTGTACAGCCACCTCCCAGTCACTGCCCAGGAACATCAAGCACTTTTCTAAGACATTTCTGTTATGGTTCGTCACAGTTACAACAGCGCTTCTGTGTGTATCACATGTGCCATAAGAGTTTTTAGGAATTTTCTGTGCGCGTGTGTGTATGTATATATGTATATATATATATATATATATAGACATACATATAGTCACGTACAAACCACACTTTTACTCTGCAATGTGTCCCTTTTTATTATCACCTTTGTCAATGTGGCTGACCTTTGACAAAAGTGATAACCGAGCTTTTGCGATGGCCATGTGCAGCTAACCGATCAGAATATCCCTGATATGGATGAGTATGATGCTGCAATTGATAAGATATCCCTGATGCTGCTAATTTAAAGGCTTCCTTTTTTGATGCGTTAAATAATGCTGTTTTGCACTTTATAAGGTAGTGTGTTGGTTTACCTAAACATGCGCTTTGCTGGACATTTTTTGATCTTGTTTTTTTATTATTATATATGACCTAGCACCTACACGTTGGAAAGTGTGTGTGGTTTGGACTTGACTTGATTTTTTGGTATTGTTTTTATATATATACCCACTGACAAAGTCATATCAATGAAACGCGCTTGAGAGTGGTTACGAGTCCGACGTGAACGATGTGACATCATGTGATCCAGGTTGCTGTGAATGTTGATGGACTCTGGAGATGGTGGGTATTGCCTAATGTGATCCTCTGATATCTGATATTGTGATATATGTTTCATATGTCACTATTCCTTTTGTGAGTGTATTTTATTATTCCTTTATTAAAACTTTGGATTGCAAAAAATACTACACTATACAAAAAAAAATACTACACTGAAAAACACGCCTCAGTTTTTCAGAAATCTCTATCCCTCTCTCTGTATGAATATATATATATATATATGCCAAAAAATTGAAGAAGCAGGGAGCGCCAATAGTGCATTAAAAGAGTACAGGAATTTTATTTAAAAAGTCCAAATTGGTGACAAGTAAAACCCGTACCATAAAAGGCGGTCAAACCACCGCTCGTATAACCGGCATATAATTTACCCCACCGTGCGAACGGAATATTCTTAATTCCAAATCCAAACGTCAGACCACGCCCATACGCGTTTCGTCATTCGACTTCGTCAGTAGGCCTGGTCTTTTTTGTTCACAGCAGTTGTATCAATCCTCACAGTTGGGTGTCTGCATTTGCATCGCCTGTATATATATATACACACACACACACACACATATATCCACAGGCTTGGTACTCACTTCCAGGCAGTTAATAAAAGGATTTGAGTGCTCTCCATAGAATTATGATGGCCAATCCCGGGATTGGGATCGGCGGGATCCTGGGACTTTGGCCTAAAATTGTCTGGGATTAGCCAATGTTTTTTTAATGCCAGGCCATGTCTGAGCTTGTTCAGCATACAGCTCAGACGAAATCTGGCTCCCTCTGCCCCCAGCTGTGTGCACTGTGCAAGGTCACGCTGCACAGCACATCGCAAGCCTCACCGGAATGCCTGCACCCGCTGCTTGCCGCCCATACTCAAAGCCTGATGGACTCACCTCCTGCTGCCCATAGTCAGAGCCTGCTGGACACGCCGCCTGCTGCCCAGACCCGCCGACAGCACCGACGCTTGATGCCTGGACCCGCCGACAGCACCGCCAACAGCCGGACCTGAGGAGGGTGAGGTTTGTTTATTTAACCCTAGACAATCCTGGGTATCCCGAGTCCTAGGATTGAAAAACCGACCCGGGATTTACCTCCCTACATAGAATATTAAATTACAAGTTTGGATGATGGCGACAGTTCCATGCATCAGGCAAATAAATGAAGATTATATATATATATCCATAGGCTTGACACTCACTTCCAGGTAGGTAATAAAAGGATTCTGTGCCCTCCATAGATTATATTAAACAACAGGTTTGAATTATGGCTGCAGTCCCATGCAACAGGAGGCAAATAAACAAAGGGTCAAGAGACCTACATATTTTGTCAACATTTCAGTATTGTTCAACTTTCATCAGGAGTGACGAAAGTTGACAAAAGCTGAAAGATACTGAAACATTGACAAAATATTTAGGTTTCATGACCCTATTAAACCTGTTGTTTAGTATTATATAGAAGGCACCCAAATCCTATTATTACCTGTCTGGAAGTGAGTGCCAAGCCTCTATATAAATAGAGAGAAAGAGAGAGAGAGAGAGAGAGAGAGAGAGAGAGAGAGATAAATATGTGAGTATATAATTAAAACTTAATATTTTTAATTTGCTCCATATGTTCATGTAGAGTTTAAAAGGAAGTATAAAAGGAGCAATTCCTGTTCTGTGGTAAAGACATTGGCCCTCATTCCGAGTTGATCGGTCGCAAGGCGAATTTAGCAGAGTTACACACGCTAAGCCGCCGCCTACTGGGAGTGAATCTTAGCTTCTTAAAATTGCGACCGATGTATTCGCATTATTGCGATTACTAACTACTTAGCAGTTTCAGAGTAGCTCCAGACTTACTCTGCCTGTGCGATCATTTCAGTGCTTGTCGTTCCTGGTTGACGTCACAAACACACCCAGCGTTCGCCCAGGCACTCCCACCGTTTCTCCGGCCACTCCTGCGTTTTTTCCGGAAACTGTAGCGTTTTCAGCCACACGCCCCTGAAACGCCGTGTTTCCGCCCAGTAACACCCATTTCCTGTCAATCACATTACGATCGCCGGAGCGAAGAAAAAGCCGTGAGTAAAAATACTTTCTTCATAGTAAAGTTACTTGGCGCAGTCGCAGTGCGAACATTGCGCATGCGTACTAAGCGGATTTTCACTGCGATGCGATGAAAAATACCGAGCGAACAACTCGGAATGAGGGCCATAGTTTGACCGCTTGAGTTGTCTGCATGGCTGCCATTAGATATATTAAGCGCTACTACAACTTGGTAAACATGGCCTTCACCTCTCCTTTTAATGACTTCAAGGCAGAGTCCATTCTGGTGAGTAGCAAACAAGTCTGAGAAAATGTTGGCAATTGTACAATACAGAAACCTTTTGTTCCTAGAGGGCAAAATAAACAGCAATCTGGTATCTCGCCTATGCAGTAATTAGTCCACAGTTCTAGTGGCTACTGCAGCAGATCTTTGGTGGCTAGTGTATTGCAAACCTCCCATCACTGCATCATGTACTGGTTACTTCCAGAAACGCACCACTTGGATTGTGTAACTTTTACAAACACACCATGACTGACCAAGATGTTTACTCCTGATAGGACAGGTTTTGCTCCACAAAGTTGAAGTGCAAAAGGTAGCTCCTGATACTGAGTTTAGGGCTTAGCTGCGCAAAACATACAAGCATCGGTCTAATGCCCTAATATGATAGACTGGAAGCACAATGGAGAAGAGTAGTCAGCAAGATGAGGCCTAGTACATGGGCAATCAAGCTTAGCCAAAGGAGTCAGCAGGAGTGAAGTCAAGTGTTTCTGGAGTCAAAACCAGTTTCGTACAGTTCACCAGCCGGTGAGTTTATATAGGTCCTGGGTAGCAGTGCAGGATGCTGGAACAGTGTCTAACAGCATCTAAATCAGAAGTTAATCACAGGTCTCACTGGAGCTGAGTGGAAAACTACTGTCTTCCACTGTGGTAATCTTACACAGTCTACACAGTAGATGACATTATGGCCACTGCACATGCTCAGTAGAGATTTTGATGGGAATCTTGGAATATGGCATAAAGCCTCCCTGGAGGACAGGACGACTGCAGTCTACACAGTAGTGCACTCCTCGTTCAACAATATAGAGCCACCGTGGACTACCGAGCTAAGTCTATGGTGGGTAGTGTAATATACTGTACAGAGCTCTTTATTTTATGTGAATTATATAATAGAGTCTATTCCCTGCTGGCCTAAATATAGAATACACTTCTACTACTGTATTCTCCTGTGTCCATTGCTTCCATTACTTCTATAATTACTATCAAACGCTGTGATTAGTCGCAGATAGGAGCTCTGCCTTTTTCTTTTCCGCAGCAGGTTGCTCTCTGGCAATCACAAGCTCTCCGCCAATACTAAGCTAAAGCAGAAGTGGAGGGAGAGGTGGTAATGGGGATGAGAGATTGTTATGGCCTCCTACATATAAAATCAGCAACTGCTACATTTTCTTCTGCTTCAGTCTAGGTTTACTCATAATCCATATTATATGTTCCAATTGATCAAGAGCCCTGCACTTTCCCTAATTTTAATACAAAAGCAAAATATATCTTAAAAAAAGGTTAAAAATTACTTATTAAGAACAGTGTTCCAACAAACTGTGTCTCTCTCAGTCACCCATCTGTCAGTGGATAAGACAGATTTTCACACATACAATGTCTGCTTTAAACAGAGCTGTTAATTTTCTAATATTGAACGCTGGTCTGTTCCAAGTTTAACAGCATTGTGTAGGTTAGTAAAGGCAAGAAAGGAAAACCTTGGCTGAGTTAGAATCAATTTCAAGTTTCTTTTAAAGGGAAATATGTATGTAATATAAAGATAAGATTTTTCTAAAACATAGCCCACTTTTATCGTCCTTTGATACATTTTTCACTTGGTATCTATTACAAAATGTGCAATATCATACAGTAGTTATGGAAACAAAATGTTACATAGGAAATGTTTCACGTGGGACACTAAATAGCAGACAACAACTGATTCTGCTGCAGGACAGTCGCAGTGTTCCTGGTGATGCGTGATCACCTCTCCTTCTCTGTCTCTTTCCATGACATCACCTCTTTCCATCTTCGGTGACTGTTGGTGGACTTCATGGATCTTTTCTTGGTCCTTTCATTTTTTTATCTACACACTTCCTCCATTGCTTCAATACAGTGGTGTATCTATAATGGGTGCAGTGTGTGCAGTGCACACTGGCCCTTGGGACCAGGGAGGGGTCCATACCATACACCCTCCATCCATTTTTTTCCAATACTTACCTCTCTGGAGTCCTGCAATGGTGGTAGCAGCGCTGCACACTCACCAGGACAATGGTGTGGTGTCCATTATCCCAGAATTTTGTGCATGTGCATTAGAAAATCTACAGGAAAATGTTTTTCATCCACCCACCCACCTGAGTCCCATCACTTCCCCATTTCTCAGTAACTATTGACAAAATCACCCTCTCTTCTGATTCACAAGTCCACTGCCCAAACTTTCTTGAATCTTAGTGCCCTAGAGTATCAGCATTTTTTTCATGGCACCCCTAAGATAATAAAAATGTTATTGATGAATTTTGGAAAAAAAATTAAACTAAGTAAATTGTGTCTACCTGTCATCCTTAGGTTCAGTTATATGGTTGTGTACAGATGTGCTTATGGTTGGCAGACACTAACACTGGTTTTGCCTATCACTTTGACCATAAATAATTGGATTTAGTCCTGGACCACCAACCAGAGGCACCCTTGTAATGCCCTGAGGCTAGTTTAAGAACCATTAGCCTAGGCGTTATATTCTCTTCCAAACACTACATTCATGTCATCTCCCTTTCCTTTCACTTCCACCTCCAAAGTATATCAGAATTAGACTCTTTCCCACCCTGGATGCAACTAAGACCCCCATACACTCACTAGTCACCTCTCTCTACTCCAGTCTATCAACATAGGTGCTTGGCTTCATTTTCTATCTAATCTCTCTGTATCTGCTTCACCCATCTGCCAGGTCCTACACTGTCTCCCTTTCACATGTAGAGTCCAATTAAAACTCTTCACATTGACCTATAAAAGCCTCACCCTACACTCTCACCCATACATCTTTAACCTCATCCCCCTCGACTATGTACTCTAGCATTTATTTATTAAGAGTTATTTATAATATATACTGCAGTACATTAATACCAGTCTATTCTGCTACACTATACTATAGGGAACAAGACAAGACAGGGTAATAACAGACAGACAGACAGAGGTAAGTGGCCCTGCTCACAAGATTACAATCTATAGATATGCATCATCATCATAATAATAGTAATAATAACAATACTATTAATATATTTAATGTCTGCCAAACAGAAGAGTAGAAAATGTTTCATTTGGTGTAGTATAGTGGGTATTTTGTCTGGTGATCAAAATCACTAGGTAAAATCTACTAAGAGGTTCTCTATTGAATGATGTAGTTCTGAATCTGTAATAGCTAGGGTAAGGAAAATGGGGCGTTATTTATCAAAGCTTGCAGAGAGATTAAGTACCAAAAAATAAGTTCCTAAATATATATATTTTTTTTAAACACAGTCTGAAAAAGGAAAATTAGCAGTGGTGAATTTCCCATTAGTCACTTGTTTGGGGGCGGCACTTGATGCTTGTATTGGTACTGTCAGCCCAAAAAGTACCAGTAACTGCAAAACATTTCCGCTGTACTGTACCATATTCCATCTTGAATGGAGTGTAAATGGGTAGGACATACTGCCTTTGTAATCTGTCCGACTTAGTAAATATGTATACATAATCAAAAATAAATAAATTCATAGTTAGTGGCTTTTTCTTTATTATTCTATTAAATTGGCATCAAATGAGGACTTTTAATCAATAAGTAAAAATAATTAAATTAGGCAGATGAGGGACGTCCGTTACTGTTGTAGCTAGGGGCGCCCTCACTCCTAAATGCGCCCCTGACAATTAGGAGCTGGTTGGTTGGCACCCTCCACATTATCTCTCTCTAAGCTTTAATAAATATTCCCCATAGTGTTAAATATAATAGCCTTCATGATGCAGGCATCATTGAGTTTCCGGAGAGTTGGGCTGAAGTGGCAATCATTGTGCAGACTTGCCGTAAACTCACTGATGGCTACATTGCGCAAACTATTACATTTACTCCCTATCCTTGGGCTCTCTCCTCTTAGACCTGGTGGTCATGCCAGACATTTTAGGACATCATTGACCATAACGAGACCCTTCAATTCTTGTCAATGGCTCTTCAAGGAAATATACATCAATCTGGTGCTAAAAGAAACTTGGTGGTTTGAAATCAGTGAATTTAAGATGCGCTTTTTTGGAGGCAAGTACACAAAAATGCAGTCTACAGTAACTCTAAATCTGGCCTGTGTAAGCAACATATATATTATAAAGAGCTATTGAACTTAACGTACCTGCTGTCGTAAAATACTTATTAATAACCTTCATACAAAGTTAAATGTAAAGAACCCCATACCTTGTAATAACTTGAGTTATTTCATTTATATTAACATTTCCTACTAAGTTAACTATTATTCTCTACTATTAGCCATTTTGGTCAAAACTGAGTTGACTGAAACGCCCTACAGTAGAATTACTGACAGTAGAAATGGCGTGCAGTGAAAATATCTTACAGTACAATCACAAATATTTTATAGATATAATTATCTGTTAAAAGTTTCTAAAATAGATTTGGTAATGTTATAAGTAGCTCCAGCACTGTGTCAGCATACCCTGCCCCCGGCTCCCTGCAAGCTGTAATGAAGGCTGTGGGGTCAGTTACTGTGCTGCCCACTCAGCACTACACCCCTCAATACGGGCCTGTCATTTGTTGTAAATTATCATTTAAATTGCAATCATGAATTGATGTAGAAGTGCAGTATATAACATTTACCTAGCCCACAGGTTAGTGCCACTTCCAGATTTTATTTAGATTGTATGTATTTGAGGATGGCAAAAACTCAGAACTCAATATTTGATACATCTGTGCATGCAGGATTTATATACAGTACATTATTTACAAAATCTCACACTATTTGCTAATTCTTCTAAGCTTTCGGGAATAACAGCTTGTTAACCTAATTGAGTCTCTATTAATTATACCAGTTAGTTGGCTACTGGACTGCTCCAAAGTGGAAAATACAATTGTCCAATGATGCATGCTATATTTTACAATATATCTATGATGCATGATGAAAGTATCATAGCAGAAATTTTGTAGAACTTGAATGCAACATTTTTAATTCTATTTTAGTATCCTGGTATTGCTATGTAAGAAAGCAATATCCCTACTGTTTCTAGAGAATGAGCTACTGTAGGATATATATATATATATATATATATATATATATATATATATATTAGTGATGTGCACCGGAAATTTTTCGGGTTTTGTGTTTTGGTTTTGGGTTCGGTTCCGCGGCCGTGTTTTGGGTTCGAACGCGTTTTGGCAAAACCTCACCGAATTTTTTTTGTCGGATTCGGGTGTGTTTTGGAATCGGGTGTTTTTTGCAAAAAACCCTAAAAAACAGCTTAAATCATAGAATTTGGGGGTCATTTTGATCCCATAGTATTATTAACCTCAATAACCATAATTTCCACTCATTTTCAGTCTATTCTGAACACCTCACACCTCACAATATTATTTTTAGTCCTAAAATTTGCACCAAGGTCACTGGATGGCTAAGCTAATCGACACAAGTGGCCGACACAAACACCTGGCCCATCTATGAGTGGCACTGCAGTGTCAGGCAGGATGGCCCTTCAAAAAAATTGTCCCCAAACAGCACATGATGCAAAGAAAAAAAGAGGCGCAATGAGGTAGCTGTGTGACTAAGCTCAGCGACCCAAGTGGCCGACACAAACACCTGGCCCATCTAGGAGTGGCACTGCAGTGTCAGGCAGGATAGCCCTTCAAAAAAATACTTCCCAAACAGCACATGACGCAAAGAAAAAAAGAGGCGCAATGAGGTAGCTGTGTGACTAAGCTCAGCGACCCAAGTGGCCGACACAAACACCTGGCCCATCTAGGAGTGGCACTGCAGTGTCAGGCAGGATGGCCCTTCAAAAAAATACTCCCCAAACAGCACATGACGCAAAGAAAAAAAGAGGCGCAATGAGGTAGCTGTGTGACTAAGCTCAGCGACCCAAGTGGCCGACACAAACACCTGGCCCATCTAGGAGTGGCACTGCAGTGTCAGGCAGGATGGCCCTTCAAAAAATACTCCCCAAACAGCACATGACGCAAAGAAAAAAAGAGGTGCACTTGCAGGGGGCGTGCAAATAGTGGAAGGCGCAAGCTCTTCCCGTCCAGTGTTGGGAAGGTCAGGCATCGCAACCGACACAATTGGACTCTCCTTGGGGATTTGTGATTTCAAAGAACGCACAGTTCTTTGCTGTGCTTTTGCCAGCTTAAGTCTTTTCATTTTTCTAGCGAGAGGCTGAGTGCTTCCATCCTCATGTGAAGCTGAACCACTAGCCATGAACATAGGCCAGGGCCTCAGCTGTTCCTTGCCACTCCGTGTCGTAAATGGCATATTGGCAAGTTTACGCTTCTCCTCAGACGCTTTTAATTTTGATTTTTGGGTCATTTTTTTACTGATCTTTTGTGTTTTGGATTTTACATGCTCTGTACTATGACATTGGGCATCGGCCTTGGCAGACGACGTTGATGGCATTTCATCGTCTCGGCCATGACTAGTGGCAGCAGCTTCAGCACGAGGTGGAAGTGGATCTTGATCTTTCCCTATTTTTTTAACCTCCACATTTTTGTTCTCCATATTTTAATGCGCACAACTAAAAGCCACCACAGGTATACAATGTAGATGGATGGATAGTATAGTATTATATTACTTATGGAGGACGAGTGACGACACAGAGGTAGGTACAGCCGAGGCCTACCGTACTGCTATATATATATATATAATATACTGTATAATAATAATAACGGACCTGGTGGACACTGTCAGCAGACTGCTAAACTAGTATGAAGAAAAAAAAGCCACCACAGGTATACTATGTAGATGGATGGATACTATAGTATAGTATTATATTACTTATAGACGACGAGTGCACTGACGACACAGAGGTAGGTACAGCCGTGGCCTACCGTACTGCTTATATATATAATATACTGTATAATAATAATAATAACGGACCTGGTGGACACTGTCAGCAGACTGCTAAACTAGTATGAAGAAAAAAAAAGCCACCACAGGTATACAATGTAGATGGATGGATAGTATAGTATTATATTACTTATGGACGACGAGTGCACTGACGACACAGAGGTAGGTACAGCCGTGGCCTACCGTACTGCTATATATATATATAATATACTGTATAATAATAATAACGGACCTGGTGGACACTGTCAGCAGACTGCTAAACTAGTATGAAGAAAAAAAAAGCCACCACAGGTATACAATGTAGATGGATGGATACTATAGTATAGTATTATATTACTTATGGACGACGAGTGCACTGACGACACAGAGGTAGGTACAGCCGTGGCCTACCGTACTGCTTATATATATAATATACTGTATAATAATAATAACGGACCTGGTGGACACTGTCAGCAGACTGCTAAACTAGTATGAAGAAAAAAAAAGCCACCACAGGTATACAATGTAGATGGATGGATAGTATAGTATTATATTACTTATGGACGACGAGTGCACTGACGACACAGAGGTAGGTACAGCCGTGGCCTACCGTACTGCTATATATATATATATAATATACTGTATAATAATAATAACGGACCTGGTGGACACTGTCAGCAGACTGCTAAACTAGTATGAAGAAAAAAAAAGCCACCACAGGTATACAATGTAGATGGATGGATACTATAGTATAGTATTATATTACTTATGAACGACGAGTGCACTGACGACACAGTGGTAGGTACAGCCGTGGCCTACCGTACTGCCTATATATATAATATACTGTATAATAATAATAACGGACCTGGTGGACACTGTCAGCAGACTGCTAAACTAGTATGAAGAAAAAAAAAGCCACCACAGGTATACAATGTAGATGGATGGATAGTATAGTATTATATTACTTATGAACGACGAGTGCACTGATGACACAGAGGTAGGTACAGCCGTGGCCTACCGTACTGCTATATATATATATATAATATACTGTATAATAATAATAACGGACCTGGTGGACACTGTCAGCAGACCGCTAAACTAGTATGAAGTAAAAAAAAGCCACCACAGGAGTGTTTTTCAGGCAGACAAACGTATACTGGACTGGTGGTCACTGTCAGCAAAACTGTGCACTGTACTCCTGCTATAACTGCTCCCCAGTCCCCACAATTAGGCAGTGTGAGCAGTGCACTCAGCACAGATATATGCAGCAGTGCAGCACACTGAGTGAGCACAGATATGGTGGAACGTTTTTTTTCAGGCAGAGAAGCAATGGATTAAACTCACTGGTGGTATAATCAAAACCCTGCACTGTACTCCCTAACAGCTGCTCCCCGTCCCCAATCCTCCCCACAATTATAACTAAGTCACTCAGTCTTTACTCTTTTCTACTATAACGGAGAGGACGCCAGCCACGTCGTCTCCCTATCAATCTTAATGCACGTGTGAAAATGGCGGCGACGCGCGGCTCCTTATATAGAATCCGAATCTCGCGAGAATCCGACAGCGGGATGATGACGTTCGGGCGCGCTCGGGTTAACCGAGCAAGGCGGGAGGATCCGAGTCGCTCGGACCCGTGAAAAAAAAGGTGAAGTTCGGGCGGGTTCGGATCCCGAGGATCCGAACCCGCTCATCACTAATATATATATATATATATATCTATCTGTGGTGACAGAGGGATGTGGTATTGCAATATTTGGTAACCTGGTCAACTTGATGCATTAATATAAGAGAAAAATACAATCCACACCGCGCTCACACTATGAGGTTGCAGCCAGTAATAACACAAATAGAGCCTTCACCAAAAAACTCTTGAGTGCATAGAGAAATAGAAAAAGTGATATCACACGGCGCTACCAACCAATGCAGCTCTTATAATTCTTCACATAAATATGCGCTTACACTTTCATATTTCCAAAACATATTTCTGAGGAACAAAGAAAAACACACAATAATGCAATACAGAGTGGCAAGAAATGAAAAAGATGTTTTTATTGGTCCCACTCACAATTACACGGATTTATTGATTGCGTATCACCCTCATTGGTTAGGTTATCCTCAGAGTGAATAATTCCCCGTTGAAACAGATGAAACCTCCAGTCTGACAGGGAAACTTACATCCCCGGATCCAGCTCTGCATTGATACTCCCCACTGTATGCCGGTAATGCATATGTAATTTTAAAGTCACGTTGTTTCTCGTTATGTAGTATATACTTGTCTTTCCACCAATAGTATTGCTAGTTTCCTTGTGCTGTAGATCCAGTGTCACACGTTATATTCACTCTTTCCCCAGTAAATATCTTCCACCAATTAGGAGTAAAAGAGTGAATATAACGTGTGACACTGGATCTACAGCACAAGGAAAGTGTAACCGCATATTTATGTGAAGAATTATAAGAGCTGCATTGGTTGGTAGCGCCGTGTGATATCACTTTTTCTATTTCTCTATGCATTAATATAAGCACAAAACAGAAAGTAGTCATTGTGATGACTATTTGAATTATTGCATAAATTCAAATAGCACACTCGCCATTGTATTTTTAATCACAATAGGATGTTGCTAAGTGATTTTACAGCTATGCTTCAAGTGCTTCTCAGTAAAGAAGTACCTCTCATTTTACATTGCTGTCATTGAAACCGGATTTCAGTCTCATCTGCAAGTCTCTGTACTAGCACTAATCACTTATCTCTTCATTAGTGTTGATACATCCCTTCTGAGGAGTGTCCTTTCCATCACACCATCTCACCAGTGAACATTAAGCAGTAACTGCCTTTTTAACATATGCCATTACTCAATTAAGAGAGTCTTGGCAGATTATGACTGAAGTCTAACGACTTGTTAGGGATGTCTAACACAGTTTGATTTTTAATTTACAATGGATTACTCTAATATTACTTTCTTTTTGCTCACATTTTAGGGAGATCTGCGAATATAATTTAAAAGGATTGTCACTTAAAGCAGCAATCCATAGATTTTTTTTTTGTTTAAATAGCAAGTTAAGTGCCTTTTAAGTATACATTCTTTATAGCTGTTCTCCTACAAATCATTGGGGCAGATGTATTAACCTGGAGAAGGCATAAGGAAGTGATAAACCAGTTATAAGTGCAAGGTGATAAACGCACCAGCCAATTATCTCCAATATGTAAATTAAATTAGGAGCTGATTGGCTGGTGCGTTATCACTGGTTTATCACTTCCTTATGCCTTCGCCAGGTTAATATATCTGCCCCAATATCTCCTTTTCAAAATCTTTCAGGAGAGTAGACATATATGGCTGTCTGTCACACTCGTAGGTATATTATCAGTATGACATATGAAGGCATAGGGTGGAGGAGACAGGAGAGGAGAGGGTGTCACTGAGCACAGAGCAAATAGAGCCCAGAAGAGAGTTCTGAAGCCTCTCTGCTCACTTCATCATGTGCTATGTTACTGTGCTTTACCATGGTAGTCATACAACAGAGTGAAACAATGTGCAGAATTTTACATCATTAATAGCAGCCTGAAGAAAGAAACTAAGGAAAATGGCAATTTCCAGGTTTCTTCTTACAGCCTAGCAATTTTTTTACCTGCGAGTGCTGCTTTAATAATAAAAATAAATGAATGTTACAGTGCATTCGGAAAGTATTCACAGCCCTTCACTTTTTCCACATTTTGTTATGTTACAGCCTTATTCCAAAATGGAATAAATTCATGTTTGTACTCTAAATTCTACACACAATACCCCATAATGACAATGTGGCAAAAGTTTTTTGAGATTTTTGCAAATTTATTAAAAATAAAAACCTCACATGTACATAAGTATTTACAGCCTTTGCCATGAAGCTCAAAATTGAGCTCATGTGCATCCTGTTTTCACTGATAATCCTTGAGATGTTCCTACAGCTTGACAGTACATGTCTGAGCACAAACCAAGCATGATGTCAAAGGAATTGTCTATAGACCTCTGAGATAGTATTGTCTTGAGGCACAAATCTGGGGAAGGGTACAGAAAAATATCTGCATCTTTGAAAATCACAATGAGCATCATCTGTAAATGGAAGAAGTTCAGAACTACCAGGACTCTTCCTAGAGCTGGCCAGGCATCTAAACTGAGTGATCGGGGAAGGAGGGCCCTAGTCAGGGAGGTAACCAAGATCCCAATGGTCACTCTGTCAGAGCTACAGCATTCCTCTGAGAGAGGAGAACCTTCCAGAAGGACAACCATCTCTGCAGCAATCCACCAATCAGACCTGTATGGTAGAGTGGCCAGATGGAAGCCACTCCTTAGTAAAAAGCACATGGCAGCCCACCTGCAGTTTGCCAAAATGCACCTGAAGGACTCTCAGATCATGAGAAACAAAATTCTCTGGTCTGATGAGACAAATATTGAACTCTTTGGTGTGAATGCCAGGCATCATGTTTGGAGGAAACCAGGCACCGCTCATCACCAGGCCAATACCACCCCTACAGTGAAGCATGGTGGTGGCAGCATGATGCTGTGGGGATGATTTTCAGCTGCAGGAACTGGGAGACTAGTCAGGATAGAGGTAAAGATTAATGCAGCAATGTACAGAGACATACTGGATGAAAACCTGCTCCAGAGCGATCTTGACCTCAGACTGGGGCGACGGTTCATCTTTCAACAGGACAACCACCCTAAGCACACAGCCAAGATATCAAAGGAGTGGCTTCAGGACAACTCTGTGAATGTCCTTGAGTGGCCCAGCAAGAGCCCAGACTTGAGTCCGATTGAACATCTTTGGAGAGATCTGAAAATGGCTGTGCTCCGACACTTCCCATCCAACCTGATGGAGCTTGAGAGGTGCTGCAAAGGGGAATGGACGAAACTGCCCAAAGATGTAGGTGTGCCAAGCTTGTGGCGGGATGCGGTCAACATCCCGCTGGACGGGATCCCGGCGGTCGAAATACCGACGCCGGAATCCCGACCGCCACAATCCCGACATATTCTCCCTCCGTGGGTGTCCACGACACCCACAGAGGGAGAATATAATAGTGTGCCGAGCGTAGCAAGGCACCGTGCCCGCAGCGTGGCGAGCGAAGCGAGCCCACAAGGGGCTGCGTTCCGCTCGCCACCCCTGTCGGGATTGTGTGGTCGGGATTCCGGCGTCGGTATTTCGACCGCCGGGATCCCGTCCAGCGGGATTACGTACTGATCCCCTTGTGGCATCATATTCAAAAAGACTTGAGGCTGTATTTGCTGCCAAAGGTGCATCAACAAAGTATTGAGCAAAGGCTGTGAATACTTGTGTACATGTGATTTCTTAGTTTTTTATTTTTTAATAAATTTGCAAAAATCTTAAAAAAAACTTTTTTCACTATGTCATTATGGGTATTGTGTGTAGAATTTTGAGGGAAAATATAAATGTATTCCATTTTAAAATAAGGCTGTAACATAACTAAATGTGGAAAAAGCGAAGCGCTGTGAATACTTTCCGGATGCACTGTATTACTAGAAATGAGAAAGATTTTCCAGAATTACTCCACAAATGATTATGTCTTTTACCCTGTAATATTTTTGTGGTACATTACTATATTGCTACTACTGGTGGATGTAAATATTGGGAGGACGGTTCTACATGTGCGTTGTGTAGTGATATGTTATTCTGTGTGTTATGACAGTTGGAAGATGCTCATTAGCTGCTGTCTAATTTCAAAAGTCTCCAGAGAGATTTATTTTAGAGTTCAAATACTAGTAAATACCCCTTTCATTGCTGAGTATATTCTAACCCATGTGCTAAGTTTCTTTTGGAAGGTTTTATGTTGGTCACATTCTAACAATCACTATCATTTGTTTATGCAGCACCCTACAAATGATGCTATAAGATCTTTATCAGAAAAACATTCAATATGGACCCTGTGTTTCTAGACACTACCAATAAATACTTTGTGTTATTTTTATAGCCTTTATAGCCTCACTTGCACCAGAAGTACTTGTACTGTACCTTGTTTTTCCACATTTTGACAACTGTCTCATTAACTTGCTCTACCACAGGCATCGCAGACAGTTGTAGTAGAGTGGAAGCAGATTTATCTGGCGCTCTAGTATTATAAAATTAAAGTGATTCTTACTTTTGAAATAAATAAGAGCATTAAAAAATTAATTACCAAACATCATTTGTGTTTTTAACATAAAATGATCTTGACACATCCTTATTTGGAAACTTTGTGGTTTATATGTGGATGACTGGCCTATTTAAACTTTGGAAGGGGCATGTTTTTTTTTCAAAGTGATATTTTTTTATTAATTTTGCCAGACTTCTCTTTTATAAGGTAAAATATATGTTTATACATATGTTTATAACACAGCTGAGACGTGGTGTAGTTTAAATTATATTACTCTATAAAAAAAAAATCCCACGTATTTTCATTTATTATTTAATACATGGGATTTTTTTTTACCTCCATTAATTTTTTTTTCACCCACTTTAGCACTTTTATATCAGCTCGTTGTGTTGTGTGTGTGATGTTTTTAAATATCAGCAGCAATTTTATAAATGCGCAGAATCACATAAGATGCAGGATCCAACCAGCTCCATAAGCTGCTCTGCAAACCCTTTCCTAACTCCCAGCCTTTAATAAGATGGAATTTTAAACAGCAACAACTCAGTGTTTCCTGAATGACCCGATAGTAGACCCATTAGAAAAAGCCATTGAGTTAATTAGCATATAGATTTTTCCATAGAAAACTAATTTTCAAAATGATTAACACTTGAGTCTTTTGACCGCAAATCTATTGACTTTTAAACTCCTTTTTCTTTTTTTTGCTTTATTTTCCATTTCCAAAATTTGTAGCCATGGTCCTGGCTGTAGCTTGTTACAAGTTTTGAAGTTTGTCAACTTATTTTCTAATTCTTGCTTCAAGGCACTTTATTTGCATTGCAAAACCAAAGCCTATAATATTAAAAGTTTCTCTCTAGCCTTGAAATATTGCGTATGGTGTGTCAGTCCTCAGCATATTACTAGAACAGTCCATTCAGGGCAAGTAGCTGTTTTGCAGTCTAATTAGAAGAATAAGGACACTTGAATTTACCTGCTTTCCTCCAACATAACTAACATTTCGGTATAATCAGCATGAGGGTCAGGAATGTGAATGCAGAGAGCCATTTCTGATAAGAAAGTAAATAACACATAGCATTTTAAATCTCAGATGTAATTCATCGGTCCATTGAAAGTCTGCAAGAGCTTCATAAAAGTCCAGTTCTTGAGGCCATTTTTCTAGAAGGGCACAATTAAAACAATGTTGTCAACATGGCCAATTAAATTGGAGAAAACTTAGAATTTTGCAGCTTCAGAGGACCTTCACTTACACAGACAAAAGTAAAAAAGGCAATTTCACAGTTAGAAATACATTACGGGTATCAGTATACTGTTGCATACTAGCTAGAGCATAATATTTAACTATTGAGCTTTTCTGACAGACCATTTCATACACATTACCCCTATGACGTCTATTCAATGCATGTCGGATTCTCTCCAGTGGCGCACCTAGGGGGGGTTTCCGAGCACCCAGAAACCCCCCTCCACTAAAAAAAAATGTTTTTGTTTTTTGTTTTTGTTTTTTAGCTGCATGAGTATTATTAATGGCTGTCTAGCGTCCTCTGCAGCCTGCTGTCTTCCTGGTGGCACTTGTAAGTGCAATAAAAGTTTACTTTATTTTAATTATAGTACATATATATCCATGTGCATATATATATACACATGTATATATATACATACATACATACATATAAACACACACACACACACACACACACACACATATGATATATATACATGTGTATATATACGTGTACTGTATGTGTATATATATATATATATATATGCATGTTTAATATGCTATGTATATGTGTATATGTGTGTGTGTGTGTGTGTGTGTGTGTGTGTATATATATATATATATATACACGGTATATATATATATGTGTAGATATGTATATGTATATATATATATACACACACACAGACACACTAGTTTTATGGACCCAGCATATACTAGGTCACCTCAGTCCCCACCCCCGTGATTGGCTCCACCCAGTTCTGGAAACCCCCCCATGCAAATCCTGTATTTGCCACTGCTCTCTGATGGAGAGGATCCGACAGTGCAGTATTCAATTAGTGGGCATTTCCGACAGGTTTTGCCCGTTTCCAACAATGCTGAGCCAACTTTTTTTTTAAGTCGGATCAGCATTGTCGAAAACGGGACAAAAAACTGTCAGAATTGGCCGCTTATTCAATAAAACATGTAGATCCGCGGCTGATCCACTGATCCACGTATTTTCCGAAAAGTCGGAAAATCTGCAGCTGCATTGATTAGGTCGAATCCTGATTCGACCAAAAAAAGTCGGAAACTACCGTCTTTCCGATTTGATGGCAATTCCGACTTTAATTGAATAGAGCCTTTAATCATAAGGGAGAATCATTTCTATCAGTATAAATTTTGCGCAACTATTTACATGCTAAGATTGCTTTTTTTCATGGCAGATGAAAATTTCCACTCTGATGCAGCACTCTGTAACAGTTCAGGTTTTACGGATATCCATCCATAAGCACAGGTGGCTTGATAAGTACCTCATGCAGTTTGATTATACCATCTGTGCACAAGCATGGATATCCTTAAAAACTGGACTGTTGGTACAATTACTAAAGGTCGATTCAGTTGATTTTGATTGATTTCAGATCGATTAAAATCGATCTTAATTGATGCTGGGCTTCCAAGGCTAAAACACACATTTACTAACATTTCAAAATTAATATAAAATGATCATCTGTTAGTAAATGTGTAATTCAACCCTGGAAGCTCAGCATAGATTAAGATCACTTTTCAATCAGCATTAAATCAATAAAAATATATTAAAATCGACCTTTAGTAAATATAACCCTTAGGCTGCCTTGAAGACTGAGTTTGTTGAATAGTACCTATAGGATATGATGGTGACTGCTGGATTTTTGGAACATGAATTTAACTTGAGAATTGCCCTCACATAGAATATCCCATCACAGTATGCAGACAAATACTGTAAGTGACATGTTAAATAATTGAGCAAACATCAGTCACATGTTTTATAACACTTTAATTAAAATTGAGAAATTATTATTTCTGATGGAAATTAAATGAGTTTAGGACAGTGGATAATTTGACTGGGCCCAAGTCAGGCTTGTCAAAAGGAACTGTGAGGATTTACAGAGAGCAATTTTCTACATTCTATGAAAACTTTATATTAACAATCTATTCTAGTACTAACATACTTGCCTACTCTCCCGGAATGTTCGGGAAGCTCCCAAAAATCGGGTGGCCTTCCCAGCCCCTCAGACGGATAGGCAAGTCTCACGATTATTGCAGCACCCCCGGATCTGGCCGCCCGATGATGCGAGTGTAGTGGGAGGTCCGGGCAGCCGATGATGCAATTCTCGCTGAATCATGTCATCATAGTCACGTACCCTGCTGTATAATGCTGGTAAGTTTGGCATTATAGGGCAGGGGTGTGGCTGTGATGACATCATTGTGTCCGCTATGCCCCCGTGCAGCCCTATTTACATAGACTGCCCCTGCACCGCCCCCTCCTATGCATCATACCTCCACTCCGCCCCCCTGCTGAGCCGACCTGGCAGCTATGAGTTCTAGAAGTCCTAAAATCTAAATCTAGTGTGCTACAATACAATTAGGCTAGTACCACCAATACAACAAAAAATGTCCCAATTACTTAATATTCCCTCCAGGTCCATCCATAACTGCCAGTATTAACTAAAGATGTGGTCTATTGTTTGGTAACTTTGAGGTGTCCTTATATCTTTGAATTATAATATTGTTCTAGAATCTTTTGTCAAACAACAAGGAGAGAACCAAAAATGCAAGACGACCATGACAAGCAACCACCATTTTTATTAATTCAGGAAACTGTAGTTTTCATTTGACAGAATATGTTTTCTAAATAGTGATCTGTATCTACCTACATAGTGACTGTGGTACAGTATGACGGCTGCCAAAATCTTGTTTATGATTGGTTCATTTTTTAGACAATTCTTACATGGTTATCAAAGTGCCTGCATAAAATATCTGCCTTGATGCTGTGATAACTAGACCTCTATGTGACAATAGGCAACATGGTAATCAGCTTGTTGGGAGTTTAGTCTTTTAGCGATTTGTAAACATTCAAGTTTTCTATCATCAATATATATTGTAATTAGTTTACTAGTACTCTCTTGTAAGTGTATTCTAATACGTAATGCTGCCTATGACGAAGACCAAGTAAACTGCTTTGGCAGTAGTAGCCCAACGTGGATTGCTAGACGCTTTGCTAAAACCTTGAAGGACCGGATTTAGAGAATTGAGACCAATACATACAGTACTACCAATACACAACTCTGTGTAAATGACAGCATTTATAGCAAAACATTGCAGCCTAGCATCAATGGTTACTAATTGTTTGCAAAGTCTACGCTAAATATGTGCCTTAAACACCATTAATTTGCAGTAAAAATATATACACCACCCAGATATCTCTGTAGGTTAATGATGTTTGAAGGAAGGAGGGACTGAGTAGGGGTAGTAGTAGGAACACATAGCATCTGGGGGAGATAGTGGGAGTGATAGTAGTAGGAGGGACTGGCTAGGTGTAGTAGCAAGATACAGGATAAGCTGGGGAGGTGTTGGAGTGATGGTGGTAGTAGTAGGAAAGACTCAATAGGAGTAGTAGTAGGGACACAAAAGCTTTTCTATAATTGGTACAGTGTGTGCAGTGCACATGGGTCCAGGGGGTCCCACACCGCACACCCTGCACTTATATATTATACTTACCCCTCAGTATTTCGGTGGAGACGGCCCTGTAGTGTGGACACAAATCACTTGGAAAATGGCCACCACAGGCATTATCTAGTGATTTGCGCATGCGCACTGGAGATGTCCCCAGGAACAAGGCATGGACGCCATGTGCCCGGAGACCTGCCAAAGCGCAGTAGTGGGCAACTTCTCCACTGACACACTTCTCCACTCCTTTTGCTGCTTCATGATTAGACCCCTAAGTTTTATCTATTGATTTTTTGCTACATCAGTACCTATCTTTTGAGTCATACAGTATCCATGTGCTATTATGACTTTTTGTATGTAAGCTTTCTGTGTGCTATTACTCATATGTTATATTTCTGCTGTATTATATTTCTGGATGTTTGTTCTATTGCTCATCGTTACTTATTTGATATCTATAGCCCCAATTTTTTCTTTCTTTGTGCATCACCCCCTCCCTAAAAAAACCTCAATAAAAAATTACTGCTGTTCAAAAAAAATAATTTAACAGCTATTTTTTGCAACTGTTTATAACTAAAGTTATTTTTTCTAAGATCCCTACAGTTTACACATGCTCCCCTAGATTCTAAGCTCTCATGAGTGTAACCGGTACTCCCCTGAGTATATGAAGTGTAAGTATAAGTGCCTCCACTCAAACCTTTGTACCACAATGAAGTGGTCTAGGGCAAGTTTGAGAAAACCCTAAGTGAGTCCCGCGATCAGGCTCCCCTGGGTTTCCACTAGGTTATCCCCAATGGAATATTAGTAATTTGGTCAGATAATTGAGAGGGGAATGTGATATCTCACCTGATGTCCTCTCATCTTTCCTCACGGTCGCAGGAACAGGGACAATAATAGCAGTACAAACAATGCAATAAATTTTAACTTTACTCATGCACGAACATAAATGGGCACCTCACTATCTATAACAATCTGTTACTCTCTCTCATACACAAATATAAGTACAACATACAATAACAACAGTACAATACACCATTATTCACTACCTATCCCCGAACCACATGTCCCCACCAGAGTTTATATATTTGCAAATATATTTAGTAGTCCGTGCACGGAAATTGACCCCGGGGGTGTATATTCCCACTTTTCTTAATAGCGCTCCTAGGCAGCTCTGGAGTAGCTCCTGATTAGCAGAGTAGGTATACTTATGTGTGACATACCTCCTCAACGATTTAGCGGTATCGGGTCAAACTTGACTAGCTATAGCAGGTTACCACAACTATTGGTTGGTTTCCTATCGGTATCCAAGCTGCCTTAGTCACTCTTAAGAAAGTTACTTTGAAACGGGTTTTTAGGCCACTCTGACCAGCTTCTCAATCTGACTGTGGCAAGTAGTTCAGGTAACAGTACAGTCCCCTCTAGGAAAGTTCTAAGGTATCGCTCTAGGGAAAGCCGATGAGCTGATGTCCGTAGGGGATAACTACAAGGTTTACAAGCTGCTCCGTTGAACTATGTTACAGAAAGTATGCTATCCAGGATGGAGCCCGGATCTGATCTGTCCTCTGTCAGTGCTGCGAGATGGGATTGTGCGAGGCAGGTAAGTACTGTAAATTAAGGTATAATGAGTGCCTCTAAATGGTGGGTCCAAGAGTATGCCTGTGACTTCCTCCCCACACTGCCTATGGGTTGCCAGAGACTAGTGCTACCCCCTTGGAGTTCTGTCCCATATGCTGCTGCATTGGCTCGGACACTGGGCTACTGATATGCAATTAGCTCAGAGGCTATGCACTTGTTACTCACGCTCTCTTACTTGTTACTCACGCTCTCTAGCTCAGAGGCTATGCACTTGTTACTCACGCTCTTTGGCTCGGACACTAGGCTACTGATATGCAATTAGCTCAGAGGCTATGCACTTGTTACTCAAGCTCAGTGCTTCAGATGGTGGGGTGTGGATTTGCAGGATCCCCCTCCTACTAGGCGGAACCCGGGCGGAGGCTGATACTTCTATACAGGGATGTCGGGAAGGGCCTCCGTCCGATAGCTCCTCCCGCTGGGCAGCTCTGACATCTGCGGCTCCCCCTGGGCTCTTGTCCCTCTCTGCCTCCACTCCCCCGGCTCCGTGGTATCTCGATACAGATGCCCTGGCTGCTATTGCGGTAATGCTCCGTCCAGGTAATGCGGGCTGCCCTTGTCAGCCGATCACTTGCTCCAGCAGTCCTCCCGGAACAGCGGTCCGTCTCCTCATACAGCCCATCTGCCTCTCATTTACTGCCGCAATCACACCACCGCAACCGCCGTTGATCCCCCGCTAGCAACGGCTGTATCCTTCCCCAGGTCCTCGCGGTCCGCCCGCGTGCCATCAGTCTGTAGGAGCCCTGGGGGTCTCAAAGTCTATCGTATTTGCTCCCAATCAGAGCAGCATAGCGAGATCTCCACCATCATAAAAAACACAGTAATATAACATCATAATATATTACAAAACACCCTCAGCTATAATCGTATATATGCTTTATGACCCTTATGCAACAATAATATAGTATTTGTTACATGAGCATTACATACTCTTGTTTCTCACCCAGAACTGTCCTTGCCTCCAGTGCGCTCCCGATAGATAGATAGATAGATAGATAGATAGATAGATAGATAGATAGATAGATAGATAGATAGATAGACCGGAAGAATACAGAATCATGATTAACTTCATTTATTGCTATGGTAACACAAGGTACTCTATCATCAGAGTTTTTAGACAAACACAAACAAGTTATGTATAGAAACACCATGCAACGCATACAGTATTAGAATAAACAACACTCCCAAGCAAAAGATATCAAATTCATTTCTTTAGATAAAAATAAAATGTCAGTTGGTTAAAAAAGGTTTGCTTACATTTTTTAAATAATAAAAAACATGATTTTAGTATGACATTTTGTTATAATTATTTGAGTTACAAAATGTACTCAAGATATTTATTTTATCACATTTTATGCATATTATGCTTTTTATGTCGCAGTCAAAATTGTCAAATATAAGCAATGAATTGAATTGTTAAGTTGTGTTTAATAATTTTTTTAATGACAGGGGAAGCATTTATTATTTTATGGCTATATAAGTGTTGCCCAAATCATTAAATAATAAATGGTTCTGCCATTATTAAAAAAACATATTTGAACACCAATTAACAATTAAGTTGCCCCTTAATGTAATTCCTAAATATATTTTTTTAAATAAAATTAAACAGTAATTTCCCCCCTTAATATATTAATAAAATTGTATTTTCCTCATAAAGGAATTATTGATGTTATCTGCATCATTACTTAATAAATAATGATTGCCCTCATTCTATCTTTCTGAATGAACAGATAGCCCTTACAGCACTCTTTTGACCTACTGTATCTTGCCTGTCCCAAACACGTCATTGTTTTATTCTGCGTGTTTGAGACAGATTTTAAAACCGACCCTTAGTAAATCTGGAGTTTCTATACTTATTCTATAGCTGTTTGGACTTTGGTAAATCAGCAGGATGCTAGCCTGCCAGAAAAACGCTAAAAATGTAAAACTAGAGCTTAGTAAATAGTATGCTAGATGTTTATGGTCATAGTACCATCATATCAATGCACAAATAGACACTTGGTGGTATATTTATATAAGTGCAGATTTTTTGAAGTGGAGATGTTGCCCATAGCAACCCGTAAAAATGTATTTATAATTTATAAAGCACCATCTACAAGATAACAGAATCTAGAATCTGATTGGTTGTTATGGGAAAAACACCTCCACTTCTAAAAACCCACACTTTAGTAAATATACCAAAAAGTGTCTATTTGTGCATTGATATGATGGTACTATAGCAATAAACATCTATCACACTATTCATGTATATTCACATATGTGACCACTGGAGTGAAGTTAGGCTTTCTGTCACTTGATGAAAAAACTCAGCTCAGTGCCACCCCCAGTAGCCCAGTAGATAGTAGTCACCCTATACCAATATGACCACTATACAATGCAGAGAACATCACAGCAGGCCCCATATACATGTACCTGTAATACATAGAGCATCACAGTGGCCACAATATAATGCACAGAATCGCAGTAACCACCCTATAATAGGGAGCATTGCAGTGACTGCCATATATTACAGACAGCATTAAAGACCGCCATATAATATAATTTTCAAATTGTCTTGCAGCATCATTCTCTCATTAATAATGAACCAAGCCTTAAAAACTATTAAGTGCTTCAGTATTATCTTTACCCTATTCAATATAATTTAACCACTTTACAATAATTATTACCTGTGTATTGTCCATTATTAATTAGCCCTAACATCATCAAATTATTACATTTATGTACATTAATCCCCTAATCACCTTCTACAGTCTCATAGACAAACCCTCATCTTTATTCTTACTATTACCTACCATAAGTTATACCCCCCCCCCCTCTCCTTATTATGTAACTTTACTGTTAAAGTTCTCATCAGTTCTTCCTGCTGCAGCCACGCAATAGCTATTAAGAAGAATATAGTAGCTGCCTATCAGGCAGGTCCCGCCACGGGTGCTGCTGTCAAAAAGAAAGAGACAGGACCATGCAGAGACAGACAGGCCATGAAACCTACTGTAACAGCAAACAAGCCCTAGAGGAGGATAACTGTGTACAGCTGACTGCCCTATGGGGGGATTACTGTGTACAGCTGACTGCACCATCTGCTCACCCTGCTCCTCTCTGCAACTCTGGTTCCCACACTGTCACCCCTCTCCCTCTGTCATCTGGGGTGTATGCCCCACCTGAATCACCTAGCTGCTCCCCTGTGTTCTCATACAGATTTGGATTACTCAGCATTTGTGGCAGGATTGGGGTGTTTGAACATAGGCCAGTACCAGTAAGGGCAAGTTCAAACCAGTTGAAATACAGGAAGCAGAACAGGGCAAAGGTTCATATGTGTCTTTGTAATTTGGATGCACTGTACTGATCTGCCTCATGGGAGTGTCATGGGCATTTAAGCCTACTTTTGTTCCCTTATTTGTAGCAGGCAGAGATGGCACTCTTGTTTCTGATAGATACTTTGCAGCAATACTAGTGATGATGGCTGTGGATGTAAAAACAGTGGGTGGCATGGACTCTTTCATGTATATGTGGGGATCTGCTGAAATGCCTCCTCTGTTCCTGGACACTTATAGCTAAACTGTTACTGTAGTTACCATCTCTGTTCATTTTCTGATGATATCTGCTTCCTTCTTAGTGTCGGGAGCTGCTACCACAACTTGTGATGCCATGGGCAATAAGTACCCTGGCTCTAGATGCATGCTGCCAATGAAAAACAATGGTCACAGAACTAATCTGAGCAGGTAGACAATCTCATTGATGCTCATACAGCAAAAAAAAAAAAAAAAAAAGTGGAAAGCCTGTCTCCAGAACCAGATGAGGAAGGAAGCTCCATTAAGATAAATATAGTGTCCAACATTTCTACAGTGACCAGAACAACTTTCATATCTCCACCCTCCACTATCTCTCCTCATTCATACCATTCCATTCCACCTGTGACTGTCATAGGTGTTGGGACGGGAGGGGGGACGGGAGGGGGTGGTTTGCCCCCACGCCCCCAATATATTTGAGAGGCACCAGTGTATGTACTGGGGTGCAGTGCTGTCGCCATGTAGGGTTATCATGGGTAGTGTCAGGATTGAGGTAATCCCCTTTCTGCCTGTTCCACCTCCTCCCTCCCCAAAGTGCTTCTCCGCTCACTTCCAGGACCCTCGTCCACCCTGAACCCAGCTCCAGCCCCTACAATGTGTGGCTACTTACTGTGGCCTGGCGCCTCCTCAGGGACCATCCCTATACCTTGCTCACCTCCCATTTCGTATGTTCCTCTCTTCCCACTCAGCTTCTGTATAAATATATATACATGGTCGAGTCACATTATTATGACCACCTCCTACATTTGATGTCGGCAGCGTGTAGCTCATGAAGTAAAGGGGCAAACTAGATGGGCCAAGTGGTTCTTATCTGCTATCAAATTCTATGTTTTTATGTTTCTATGTTATTCTGTAATTCTCAGAAGCTAAGCAGACATTTGGTTTAACAAGTGTAATCCTTAGTAGCAGGAGCGCCAGAATGTATTGAGGGTGGGAGGGGCGAAGAAAAAATTACATATTGGTGCTCCCTGCAATCCCCACCCCCAGTGCAGGGGGGATCTTACCTCCGATACCAGCAGTGACTTGTCCTTTAAAAAGTCTGCTGCCGCAGCGTGCTATGCCATGCACTGTCCAAGCTTACTCTTCACTGATGCATTATTGGAAGGAGATGGGAGACTTTTTAAAGGACAAGTCATCGCGGGTATTGGAGGTAAGCGCTCCCCCTCCCAGGCGCATGCGCTTCTGTCATATTTGGGGGGCATGCTGCCCTCTTGCCTACCCATGATCCAACGGCACTGCATAGTAGATTAATCAGAGCAAAATGCCCATGGGACTCATTTGTGATCAGAGAGTATTCCTATTCAGCCCAGTGGTCTTGTTTGTAAGCAAACAAGCATTCAAGATGTTATTAAAATTATACCTTTCTGAGCAGTGAAAAATCATTGAAAATCCAGGAACACTTTACATTTTTCTCCATGTCTCCTTGTGGCTCATTTGATTTTCTTGTGTTAAAGGTATTTTTTTTCCCAAGCAGTTTGGTATCAGGGGACATTACAGAGCAAAAACGTGCCAAAAAAATGTGCAAATATCCAATTTCAATGTAGAGATGTGTGTTACTGTTCTCCAGAACTCTAAATCCACCAGAATTTTCTGTGGAAACCCTATTCGAACCAAGTTCCGGTTTGCATCTTCCCATGGTATAGAATTCAGATTTTAAATCTGAATTTTGGGTTTTGGATTGCAAAAATTACATGATTTTAGCAGTTTTTATTAATTTTTTATTGATTTTTTTTATAAATGATTATCACTTTTAAATCAACCAAAATCCGAATCCAAACCAAAATACTTGAGGGTTGTTTTAAATATGAATCCATATCCAAAGCCAAAACAGGGGGGTAGGCGCACATCACTATTTCAGAGTAACTACTCTATGGGCTTTGCGCTGCGTCAAGTATGTTATTAAATTAGTATGTTTGCGTAGGTGATGTTTTACAAAATATAATGTTCTCCTGAGATGTTTAAACTTGGATGTTGAAACCTTTGCACCTTACTGCATAAACTGGACTTAGTAAATCTAAATTGTTTTATCTTCTTTATTAACATGAAGTCAGGGGATGCAGTTAAGTTCCCGACAGTTGGGATCCTGGTGGTCGAAATACCGACGCCGGAATCCTGACGGCAGTCAAAATGCCTGTGGTCAAAAACCACCCTGTATTCCCACTAGGGTGGTTGTCCACACCACTACCCGAGGGGGAATATAATAGTGAGAGCCCGAAGTGTGGCAAGAGCAGCAAGCCCGCAAGGGGACATATAGTATACAAACAATGAAACAATAACTTGCGCCCTAGCTGCAGCTTGATATTCGTCCAAAAGAACACCACTTCTTTCTACATACAACAATACACTGGTGGACGATCTCCAAGCGCTGCTAAGTAAATCTGGAATCCTTATGTTTTAAGATCCTCAAAAAAACAGAGTGAAATGGTATTTATAAGGGAGTCTCTACAATTGGCCGTTCACTTATACTGTCACCGGCAACTGACCTTCGGCAAGTGCCCTATGTTCCCATAAAGGTTTCTTTCTCCCTCTCTTCAATTCAAGGCACTATCACATCCTCATCTATAGCATACAGGTCATTAGAACCAAGCTTACCTGAACGATAAGCCCTATGTGCATACAAAGGTATCTTTAATGGATCCTCTATCGATCATGTATATGTGTATACAGCTCCGCAACAACTTCTTTTTTAAAAAAAACTCCATCAGTCCATTTATATAAAAAACAATGGTTTTCTCTTTTCACCAACGCGTTTCGGATGTCAATCCTTCCTGAGGAAGGATTGACATCCGAAACGCGTTGGTGATTTGATGAGAAGACCCCAGGCCTGAACCAACCACTTACTTGGACACCTACTTGATTGGTTTTAACATCTTTTCCAGTAGTGGGTTGTACCCTACCCCCCATTCCAGCTTAGGGGTGTAAGTGGAAGCGGTCCTGCCTGTCCATAAATTGGGTACTTCTATATAAATTTTCTGTATGGAATTTTAAATCTCTTTTATGTGGACTGTGGTAATTAAAGAGAAAACCATTGTTTTTTATATAAATGGACTGATGGAGTTTTTTTTTAAAAAGAAGTTGTTGCGGAGCTGTATACACATATACATGATCGATAGAGGATTCCAAAGAAGGAGGATCCATTAAAGATACCTTTGTATGCACATAGGGCTTATCGTTCAGGTAAGCTTGGTTCTAATGACCTGTATGCTATAGATGAGGATGTGATAGTGCCTTGAATTGAAGAGAGGGAGAAAGAAACCTTTATGGGAACATAGGGCACTTGCCGAAGGTCAGTTGCCGGTGACAGTATAAGTGAACGGCCAATTGTAGAGACTCCCTTATAAATACCATTTCACTCTGTTTTTTTGAGGATCTTAAAACATAAGGATTCCAGATTTACTTAGCAGCGCTTGGAGATCGTCCACCAGTGTATTGTCGCAAGGGGACATAGTGCGCTTGATGTCGGGATTTTGACTGTCAGGATTCTGGCATTGGTATTTCAACCGCCGGGATCCCGACTGTCGGGAAATCATACTGAATCCGAAGTCGCCTATCATGGCAATGCCTGGTGTGAAGGTTGTATGTTTCTTTTTTTCTTCTGGAGTTATAATAAACCTTCATGCAACTATATATTAATAACCCACACAGGATGCCTGAGTGCAATTATGTTTTCCTCTCCTAGAGTCTTAATACATAGTTGAAGAGATGAACAAACCTAAATGAAATCTCATGAAAATCAAATCTCATGAAGGACTAGATGTTTCACAGATATATGAAGTTCCAGCGATACAGTCTACAAGCTCCATATATGTTTCACCATTCCACAAAATTACATTTTGCATTGTATTTGTAAGTTAGCATTTTGCAGAACTTAAGCCTATGAATAGTGCTGGGGAGATGATACGCAGATCCTTCTCCTGTATGGTGGGGTTCAGGTAGGATTCTGAAGATTTGAAGCCAAATTCCACAAACAAAATGTGCAAAATTTGGCACCCAGTTGGGAAAAAAGACTAATGTTTAGCAAAATAATTTAGAAAATTTTGGTCCGCTTTACGATGATTCAACCATTATGTCTAATAGTGGTTTTCACATATTTTTTAATATGCCATGTAATATGAAACTGTATACAGAGAGCAGAAGAAAACTGCTCAGGTTTATACAGAGTTACTTTGTATTGCTTTGGCTGCATCAAATCATCTTATTTAGTTCATATTCAGAACACACGATTGTCAGTGGACATCTGCAACACCTCTCGTGGTCTCTGTACTAGCTCCAATCTCTGCAATCAAATCCAGTTCTCAACACCTTGAGACGTAAAATTGAAGGTGATATTTTGAAACCAACGCTCGGTTTAACACATAATATTTTTTCGTAAGGAGGGAGGGAGTTTGAAACACTTCAGCAAGCAAAGGAAATATTAGTTAATGGCTTGAGATATTGCAGCGTTTAAATATTCAGCTTGGTGTAGTAGAAATGTATTTCAGCTGGCTTCTCCCGCTCCGATATAACTACTGATTTCTCTAGCCTCTTGGCTCACCGAAATACGTGAATAATTGGCCGAGATAGGAGGACGTTTATCAGGGAAAGTCCTAATCTGAGCAGAGACGTGAGGGTGATGGAAGAGTAATGGTTGGAAAAGTAAGAGATAAGAGGCCGGGGGTTGGATTTCTAGAACGTAGACACTTGCGATATGGAAAAAAGTAGGTTTGTAACCAGTAGTGGAAGAGAGGTGATATAGTGTATCTATTTCTAGATGCGCATTAACCACTTGAGTGCCTGGATGCTATCACAAGGGGTCACATGTTAGCAGGAATGCTCATGTTTTTATGATACAGATGAGCAATTGATCTAGTAAACGTAATTATGTATATACATTTCATGTTTAAAGATTAGCAGGAAAAAAACTACAAGTCTTTTGTGATTTGTTTAGAAATTATCCGATCACTGATTACTATAGGTACTCTAACATTTTCTATCAATGCAATATGTACAACATTTACACAACAGTCCTAATTCCCTTATACTCATCTCAGGCACTCAGGTGCAGCGATGTCCAACCTCCTACATCAGCAACAGGGAGCTGTTCCTATAACTAAGACAACTTGTTGTGCAAGAATGACTGGATAATTATAATGCATTTTTAAAAATACAGATTATTACATTGACAGTATTCACTTACAAATTTTATCAAAATTACAAACAGAAAATGGAACTAATTAATACTATGAGAACATGTTGTTTGTAACAGTCTAAAATGTTTTTATTTTAAAATATATTGACAGTATTGGAACAGATAACAAAAACAATGTACTGTACAAATTAATCTAGTGAAAACACAACTACTGTTCCATTATTGCAAAACATTTGGGTGCGTTAACACCAGTGTCGGACTGGGGCATGTAGGGCCCACCGGGGGAATGCAGTGGAAATGGCCCATGTTTAGGGATGTGGTCAGTCTACAGAGGGGGTGTGGTCTGCCACCTCATTGGTTTTACTAACCATTAGAGAGTGCAACGGTCTGGGCCCCTTCGTAAATGTATAAATTCAGCTGCTGCATACATGATAATGTACCAGATTAATAACATCAATGCACTGTAGAAAATACAGCATAGTCCAGTATAAGGTAACATACTGTATGTATAATGTACAGTATAATTCAAGTGTACAGTCTGGAACCTGATATTTTGAGCAGGAGGTGGGCCCCCAGGCAGTGGGGCCCACTGGTGGTTTCCCCTGTACCCCTGTGGGCCAGTCCAAGCCTGGTTAACACCTACACAAATGCTCATCTGTTGCCCTAATCTAAACCTAGCCCAAGCTCTAAATCCATGGCCAGGAATATTGTCAAGTGGGCGATAAAATAGGTAGCAGCTTTGGGTAGAGCTTTTCTCAGGGTTCACATGCAGCATCCTCAGCTTCATAGATTAAACAATGTCCTCAATGTAAAGCCTGTCCCCGCGCATTATAAATAATGACCCATACAGTATAAGTACTACAGCATTTTTGTGCTACAACCATGTCCCAACTGCAGGGTCAGACTGGCCCACAGGTGTGTACAGGGGAAACCCCCGGTGGCCCCCACTGGCTGGAGGCCCCAAGTCCTCCTATAGGGATCAGGTTCCAGACTGTGCATTTTAAATATACATATATGAAATGCTTTTTGATACTTGGGCCCAGATTTATCAAGCATTGGAGAGTGATAAACTGCACGGTGATTAAGTAGCAACCAACCAGCTCCTAACTGTCATGTCAAAGGCTGTGTTTAAAAAATGACAGTTAGGTGCAAATTGGCTGGTCGTTTATCACCATGCAGTTTATCACTCTCCAACGCTTGATAAATCTGGACCTTACTTTGGCATCAATCCATATTTCCAAAATAGCAAAAGGCAGAATTCTGTACATATATTTTTATAGAACAGTCTGCACTTGAAAATGATAATTTTTTTCTAGTTACATTAACTTAACTGAAATGAATAAAATAAGTAGGAATAACATACGTAGCTCAACAAGATATCTTATTTTGAAAATGAGTGGATCACTTGTTTTTCTAACCCATGTGTGGAATGTACAGTAGTTTCCAAAATGTTGCGCAATAGTGAAAATCAGTGCCGTTTCTAGCGGCGGGCGAGCCGTGCAACCGCACGTGGCGCCCGCCGCGGCACTTTGTGTTTCCTTATCTCCTCTCCTCCCTCTTACCGAGTGCTCCTGCTTGGGGGGGCGGAGTTTCGTGGAATGACGCGTTTGCGTCGTGACGTCATGACGCAAACGCGTCATTCCGCGAAACCCCGCCCCCCGAGCAGGAGCGCTCGGGAAGAGGGAGGAGAGGAGATAAGCCTGGAAGGAGGAGGCGGCCGGCGCGAGGGACGTGAGGCGGCCGGACCCGAAGAGCGGGAAGATGTAAGTAGTATCTCTATCTCTCTCTCTCCCCCTTCCTTCCCCCCCCACTTGACACCTGCCTGCCGCACTGTGTAAAATGGGGATACCTGCCTGCCGCACTGTGTAAAATGGGGGCACCTGCCTGCGTACTGTGTAAAATGGGGATACCTGCCTGCCGCACTGTGTAAAATGGGGGCACCTGCCTGCCGCACTGTGTAAAATGGGGGCACCTGCCTGCGTACTGTGTAAAATGGGGATACCTGCCTGCCGTACTGTGTAAAATGGGGATACCTGCCTGCCGCACTGTGTAAAATGGGGACACCTGCCTGCCGTACTGTGTAAAATGGGGACACCTGCCTGCCGTACTGTGTAAAATGGGGATACCTGCCTGCCGCACTTTGTAAAATGGGGACACCTGCCTGCCGCACTGTGTAAAATGGGGGCACCTGCCTGCGTACTGTGTAAAATGGGGATATCTGCCTGCCGTACTGTGTAAAATGGGGATACCTGCCTGCCGCAGTTTGTAAAATGGGGGTACCTGCCTGCGTACTGTGTAAAATGGGGATATCTGCCTGCCGTACTGTGTAAAATGGGGACACCTGCCTGCCGCGCTGTGTAAAATGGGGACACCTGCCTGTCGCGCTGTGTAAAATGGGGACACCTGCCTGCCGCGCTGTGTAAAATGGGGACAACTGCCTGCTGTAATGTGTAAAATGGGGACTTTTTTTAGTTTTATCCCCCCCCCCTGTGGTGGGCGTGATGATATCAGACGAGGCCACGCCCACTTTAATGAGACCACGCCCATTTTATTCAGGCCACACACCTTGTCGGGAGCGCGCGCTTCGGGCGCGCGCATGCTTTTTCTTTTTATAGCTATGTGGTGGGGGCACGCAATTTTTTTTTATAGCAATGGGGGGGGGGGCACATTTTGAAATCTCGCACTGGGAGCCAAATTGTCTAGAAACGGCCCTGGTGAAAATGAAAAAAAAAAAGTCTGCACTGCTCAGTCAAGCCCAGCACTCGGTGTTACTGGACCGGCCCAACAGGCCATCGACCCTTCTGACATTTGCCAGAAGTTGCAGATGGTCCTGGGTACCAGGCATAGCCGGATTAAGACCATGGGGGGCCTTTGGCACTTAAGACAGTGGGGCCCCTAATAAAGAGAGGGCAGATACAGTATATATATATATATATATATATATATGAAACGGGGGGATAGGGGTACCGGCGACAAGTGTGGCTAAAAACAGTGGTTTAATATGTTTTAAAATTGAAAGCCAAATGATATTATAAAAGTAAATTTTAATATATGAGAGTAAAAACAGTTTAAAAAATATTTAAAATACAAGAAAAATTTCCATATAAAAGACTATACGAAAAGTATAAAAGGATAGGAAATCAAACTTAATTTGAAAACAGTGGGTGGTCAGTACAGGCCCAACGCGTTTCGTCTCAATAGACTCCTTCAAGGGGTAATCTACCCCTTGAAGCACTGGCAGGCACACAGTGACGTCTTAGTGGTTACTGATTCATTCACCACACACCAAGTGCCGATTGGGTCCCCCCCCTGGCAGGCACATACCACCATATACTACATATAGACCGGATGCCCCCCCCCCCCCCTCAGTGCCACCCACCGCAGCAGCAGCCGCACACACGTTAAAGGAAGTTGCACAGGCTGGCAGCCGCAATACAGCAAACAGCATACTCACTGTGACAGGCTGATATACACAGTGAGTCACTGTCTCCGTCCTGCTGCTGCCTCTGCGGCTCTGCCTGCTTCGATCAGCGCCCCTGTCTCCTCTCTGTGTGGCTGCTGGGGAGCCTGGGCTGGCTGGAAGTGAAATCCAGTCCATGCGGTCCAGGGTCCACCACTACGCGCTGCCTGACTCCTTAGCCTGTCCCGCACCCGCTCTGTCTCCAGGCCTCCGTGCGCTGCTGCCTGCTGGTCATATGCACTGCAGCAGGAGAGGAGGATGGAGGGGGTGCTGCACTCATTGGGCCTGCTCTGGTCCCAGCGGCAGCTGTCAAATCAGCGTGCTCTGATAGCCTACTGGGGCCAGGCCGGCACAAATGGAAAAAAAATCCTCTGCCACTGAGCGCAATCCGAGGCTGCGGCCGGGCCCCCTGAGACTCATGGGGCCCTAAGCACATGCCTTGGTTGCCTAGCGGCAAATCCGCCACTGGTGAGGACGGGAGCCGGGGAGCACAGCACCGCAGATCGGATCGGAAGAGAGATCCGATCTGTGGTGTGGCAGGAGGCCCTTTTGGAAAGGGGGGACCGGGGTAGTGGTACGTACACCCCCCCCCCCCCCCCCCCTTAATCCGGCTCTGGTACCAGGATTCCATCTCCTGGCTCTTCTTTTTTTTCTGTAATGGAATGGCTTAGTGTCAAGTGCTTTATGCTGTCAACGCACACCAATGCAATTACGCTATTGTACTTTGGCTCTTCCCCTGGCCTTCACCGGCAACACTCACCATCCCCAGTGAGTGATATTTTTGCATATTTTTTGTCTTTGGGCCCATAAGTGTCTAGGAGGGAGTATACTTAGACCTTTGAGGAGTTATTCCTTTAGCCCTTATTCACTGGCGCATATCTAACGGGTGCACTGTGTGTGGTGCACATGGGCCCCCGGGGTCCACGGGGGGGCCACATCGCACACTCTGCACCTATATTTCAATACTTACCCTATGGATTCTTGTGTCAGCAGCAGCAGCACTGCAGAAACCGCTGGGAAAATGGTGCAGTGGTCATATTCCTGGAGACCTGCGCATCCGCACTGGACTCTGGGACAGCACTAAGATCTCCTACTACTGACCCTAGTGCCCAGAGTCTAAATGCTATGCCGGCTAAAGAGGAAGGGGCCCAGACGGAGACTGCACATGGGCCTTATCCTTTCTTGATGTGCGCCTAAGTTCATTATAATATATATGATTAATTATAATGACCAATTTTTGCTCTCATTCTAATGAAAGTGTTAGTAAATTTTAATAATAAAGAGAACAAAATATTGTCTAATCCAAGTGTGCACCAAAGCATATTGAAAATACTGTCAGAAACTTAGATCCTTTGCTGACATAGTAGCATATGTACACAGTATAACATACTATGGGGGTAATTCAGACCTGATCGTAGATGTGCTTCCCTGACATGCGGGGGGACGCCCCGCACAGGGCTAGTGATTACCAGTCGCACAAGTACAAAAGCATTGCATGGCGGCGATGCTTTTGTACTTGAAGAATAGCTCCTCACCAGTGCAGCTCCTGCGCTCTGGTGGGGAGCTACCCGTCGCTGTGAGGGTCGCAGTGGTTGATGCGTAATCAAACAATGCACAAATCCAAGAGAATCCAAGAGAATAGGAAATTGACGTATCAAGCATTGAGATAAGTGAAGAAGTGAGCCAGGAGAGATGTTCCCCATAGCAACCAATCAGCTTTAAGGAAGCATTTATCAAGTACATTCTATAAAATTATAGATACAAGCTGATTGGTTGCTATGGGCAACCTTTCCACTGGCCCACTTATCCACTTTTTTCACTGCCTGATACATCAATCCCTAAAGACCAAGCAGGCTGCAAAAATGAACTACGCCATGAAAAATATCAGAATACTGTGCAACACGTCACAGAGATCAAGATGTTGCAGTGTTTAAAGTTCAAGGACAATATAAAAATGTAAATATATATACTAAAAAGCACAAAAGTTCCAAACCAATTACATCAATTTAACACATACAGTGCCTTGCTTAAGTATTCACCCCCCCTCCCCACCCCTCCCCTTCCTTGGCATTTTACGTATTTGGTTACATTACAACCTGTCATTTAATTTTTTTTATCTGAATTTTCTGTGATGGATCTGCACAAAATACAGTAGTATACGCAGTGCCGTAACTAGGCATTTTAGCGCTGTGTGCGAGAAATGACAGTGGCGCCCCCCCCCCCACGAAGGAATGGGGTAGTGCGCGCCGCAGGCGCGCAAAAAAATTCTAGGGGCGTGGCTTCACGGGGAAGGGGCGTGGCCACAAAATAATAGCAATTCATACTACGGTGCACAGTAGTCTACATTATTCAAATTACGCTGCACAGTAGCGCCACTACACCAGGTAGAGCCCCTTTTATACATTACAGCAGACAGTATCCCCCTTTTTACACATTGCGGCAGTCAGTCCCCCTTTTTACACATTGCGGCAGCCAGTCTCCCTTTTTACACATTGCGGCAGCCAGGACGCCTTCTTACACATTGCGTCAGCCAGGCCCCCTTTTTACACATTGTGGCAGATAGACCCTTTTTACACATTGCGGCAGCCAGTCCCCCTTTTTACACATTGCGGCAGATAGACCCTTTTTACACATTGCGGCAGCCAGTCCCCCTTTTTACACATTACAGCAGCCAATCTCCCTTTTAACACATTGCGGCAGCCGGTCCTCCTTTTTACACATTGCGGCAGCCAGGACCCCTTTTTACACATTGCGGCAGCCAGGCCCCCTTTTTACACATTGCAGCAGCCAGTCCCATTTTACACATTGCGGCAGCCAGTCCCTCTTTTTACACATTGCGGCAGCCAGTCCCCCTTTTCACACATTGCAGCAGCCAGTCCCCCTTTTTACACATTGCAGCAGTCAGTCCCATTTTTTACACATTGCGGCAGCCAGTCCCATTTTACACATTGCGGCAGCCAGTCCCATTTTACACATTGCGGCAGCCAGTTCCTCTTTTTACACATTGCAGCAGCCAGTCCCCCTTTTTACACATTGCAGCAGCCAGTCCCCCTTTTTACACATTGCAGCAGCCAGTCCCATTTTTTACACATTGCGGCAGCCAGTCCCATTTTACACATTGCGGCAGCCAGTCCCATTTTTTACACATTGCGGCAACCAGTCCCATTTTACACATTGCGGCAGCCAGTCCCATTTTACACATTGCGGCAGCCAGTCCCATTTTTTACACATAGCGGCAGCCAGTCCCATTTTACACATTGCGGCAGCCAGTCCCATTTTTTACACATTGCGGCAGCCAGTCCCATTTTTTACACATTGCGGCAGCCAGTCCCATTTTTTACACATTGCGGCAGCCAGTCCCATTTTTTACACATTGCGGCAGCCAGTCCCATTTTACACATTGCGGCAGCCAGTCCCATTTTTTACACATTGCGGCAGCCAGTTCCTCTTTTTACACATTGCAGCAGCCAGTCCCCCTTTTTACACATTGCAGCAGCCAGTCCCCCTTTTTACACATTGCAGCAGCCAGTCCCATTTTTTACACATTGCGGCAGCCAGTCCCATTTTTTACACATTGCGGCAGCCAGTCCCATTTTACACATTGCGGCAGCCAGTCCCATTTTTTACACATTGCGGCAACCAGTCCCATTTTACACATTGCGGCAGCCAGTCCCATTTTACACATTGCGGCAGCCAGTCCCATTTTTTACACATAGCGGCAGCCAGTCCCATTTTACACATTGCGGCAGCCAGTCCCATTTTTTACACATTGCGGCAGCCAGTCCCAATTTTTACACATTGCGGCAGCCAGTCCCATTTTTTACACATTGCGGCAGCCAGTCCCATTTTACACATTGCGGCAGCCAGTCCCATTTTTTACACATTGCGGCAGCCAGTCCCATTTTTTACACATTGCGGCAGTCAGTCCCATTTTTTACACATTGCGGCAGCCAGTCCCATTTTACACATTGCGGCAGCCAGGCCCATTTTTTACACATTGCGGCAGGCGGTGTCCGAGAGAGAGAGAGAGAGAGAGAGAGAGAGAGGGGGGGGATATACTTACCTTCTCCCCGCTGACAGGCTCCTCATGCAGCTCCCTCGGTGCAGGCAGTGAGGTGAGAAGAAGGAGGAGGGAGGGGGAGCAGGGAGCCGCAGCAGCGCTATGTTATTGGTAGTAAGCGCCGCTGCAGCATCCCCCTCTCCTTCCGTATTGGCTGCCCAGCAGCCAATACGGAAGGAGAGGGGGATGCTGCAGCGGCGCTTACTACCAATAACATAGCGCTGCTGCGGCTCCCTGCTCCCCCTCCCTCCTCCTTCTCCGCTGCCCGGCGGCGACGCTGATGTCTTCTATCTTCACAGCGCGGCGCACGGCGCAGAGACTTAGAGGCGGCATGTAATGAGTCAATTTGACTCATTACATGCCGCTGGCCGTGCGCCCTCAGGGCAACTGCGCTGTGTGCCAAGCCCACTTGGCACACACGTAGTTACGGCCCTGAGTATACGTTTGTGAAGTGAAATGAGAAACATGTATTTAATAAATAATTTTTAGAAATAAATAATAAAAATTTAAAAATTGACATGTGCATATGTATTCACCCCTTTTGCTATGAAGCCGCTCAAAAGTTCTGGTGCAACCAATTACTTCAGAAGTTACATAATTAGTGAAATGAAGTCCACCTGTGTGCAATCTAAGTGTCACGTGATTTGTCAGTATAAACACACCTTTTCTGAAAGGCTCCAGAGACTGCAACACCACTAAGCAAGAGGCACCATGAAGACCAAGGAGCTCTCCAGTCTCCAAGAAAGTCAGGGACAAAGTTGTTGAAAAGTATAAGTCAGGGTTGGGTTATAAAAAAATATCCAAATCTTTGATGATCCCAGGAGCACCATCAGATCCATCATCTTCAAATGGAAAGAACATGGTACCACAACAAACCTGCCAAGGGAGGACCGGCCACCAAAACTCACAGACCGGGCAAGGAGGGCATTAATAAGAGAGGCCGTACAGAGACCAAAGGTAACCCTGAAAGAGCTGCAGAGTTCCACAGCAGAGACTGGTGTACCTGCGCATGTTACCATAATAAGCCGTACACTCCATAGAGCTAGGCTTTATTGAAGAATGGCCAGAAAAAAGCCATTACTTAGTGTTAAAAATGAGAAGGCACGTTTTGAGTTTGCGAAAAGGCATGTGGATGACTCTTCAAGTGTATGGAGGAAGGTGCTCTGGTCAGATGAGACTAAAATTTTACTTTTCGGCCACCAAGGAAAACGCTATGTCTGGTGCAAACCCAACACAACCCTTCATCCCAAGAACACCATCCCCACAGTGAAACATGGTGGTAGCAGCATCATGCTGTGGGGATGTTTTTCAGCAGCAGGGACTGGTAAACTGTTTTGAGTCAAGGGAAAGATGGATGGTGCTAAATACAGGGATATTCTTGAGCAAAACCTGTTTCAGTCTGCCTGTGATTTGAGACTGTGACGAAGGTTCACCTTCCAGCAGGACAATGACCTGAAGAATGCTGCTAAAGCAACACTCAAGTGGTTTATGGGGAAGCATTTAAATGTGTTGGAATGGTCTAGTCAAAGCCCAGAACTCAATCCAATTAAGAATCTGGGGTCAGACTTGAAGATTGCTGTTCACAAGCGGAAACCATCCAACATGAAGGAGCTGGGGCACTTTTGCCTTGAGGAATGGGCAAAAATCCCAGTGGCAAGATGTGGCAAGCTCATAGAGACTTATCCAAATCGACTTGCAGCTGTAATTGCCACAAAAGGTGGCTCTACAAAGTACTTACTTCAGGGGGGTGAATAGTTATGCACAATGAAGTTTTCAGTTATTTTGTCCTATTTGTTGTTTGCTTCACAATTAAAAAAAAAAAAATCTTCAAAGTTGTAGTCATGTTTTGTGAATGAAATAATGTAAACCTTCAAACAATCCATTTTAATTCCAGGTTGTGAGGCAACAAAACATGAAAAATGCAAAGGGGGTGAGAATACTTTAGCAAGGCACTGTATTACAGTCTGCTTATGTGATTCCTACTTGCTTCAAAACTGACAGGGTTTAGCAGAATTTAACTCTTTAAGCTGAGCCATTCAGCTACCGCAAACTCCAATTGCAGTTCCCAAATTTCCCACAACCTATGCACCATTTATTTATTTTAATTACATCTCATTAAGGCAGTTATAAGTTAAGATCTGTTCCGAGACTCTTCTATCCCACTGGTACATTACTATTTTGTTGTTTTATCTTTCACAACCACCCATCCTCTATAAAAAAAAATAACCATGCATCCGCTTATCCACAGCTATCAGCCTTGATTGAAAGCTAATGAAAATGCTGTCCCACGTCAGTTTATTCCTTGTATCCATTAAGAATAATTACGGCTGAACAATTTTTGATGTCTGTAACCTTCGCAAGTGTTGCTAATGGCATTATAAATTGCTCCTTGTCCAATGAGTAACGCTGGATGCTTAATTCCGAAGCTTTCTGTCAACGAGGTTGATTTGTACGGCTAATGAGTGCATTTTAAACAAGAGCCACAGCTCATGCATCCTGATGCCAATAACAAGATTTGGTTCAATAAAGAGGCTTGTCCGTAATAATTAGCAGAGGCAAAAGCTTCAGGTTGGTCTGATGGAAGCATGTACATCTATGTTTTTACATGTACTTCAAACACATTTCAATTACCTAATTCCTTACACTTAAATTGTAAAAGTGGGTCCAGAAATATTTAGTTACAAGAATATGGTGAGAAAGACATATTTACTGTACATGTAAAATGAGATACTTGTTTAAAATATATTTTGTAAGAGAAAATAGTTTTGCTCATATTTATTGTTTGTTGTATTGTTTCTCTTTAATTTATTGATGAAGCTAAAAAAAAAAAAAATTTGGTCATTGACTAAACCTCTCCAATTAGCAGCAGTGACATCTGCTGGATGTAAGGTGATGGAATCTACAATAATAGAGGAAGAGTATCTCCAGAACAAAAATAGCATCGTAAATTAAAAAAACTTTAAAACGCAATTACATTTATTTGATAACAGTTAAAAAATTTACATTTTAATCTTAGTTCCTCTTTAAGAATCTGTTTAATGGGCAATGTTGGGCAGCTGAACTATATCGGACGTGTAATCATTTCCCCATTCTCTTTGCAGAGTACAGACCAGGAACTAATCAACAACATTCTCCATCTGCTGTCTTGGTGATGGTGCTGGGCTGAAGCTTTACCAGCCCCCATCTTATACAAATTTGCTATTGGTCCCTTGCACACTCACTGCTTGTTTTCTAGCCTTGCTCAATAAAGGTGGGATTCTTCTTAAGTTAGCACTGTATTCCTATCTGTAAGCTCGTATGCTAGTTAAATATGAGCATTCTTAGAAATTGTAACTTAAGGTATTCATAATTACATGTCTTCTTTAATGAGGGCAGCTACTCAATATTGGCCAACTCAATATTGGGTAAGAGTTTATCATCTGTAGATTCTCATTAAGGAGTTTTATTACCACAAAATAAAAATTCTTTGCTAGTAGAACACTGCCCTTTGAACATGACTACTTGAAGAATTACATTTTTATTATTCCTTATGCAACTAAATCACTATTTGTATTCTTTTATATCATTGTGACAACATCAATGCAGTGCTGATAAATATTCATAGTGAAGATGTGCAAAGTTTTGTTGGACACTGTAGATACACAACATGTTATGTGACATCACCACCTGCCACCGTGGTGATCAAAGAGGAATTCTAGTTATATACACTACAATTTTCTGGCCAATATGCCCTATATTGGCGAATAACCCAGATAATTGTACACACATAACGGATCCTGTAATATCAATTGGTCGCCCATGTTGGATCATTTAGCTTGTCCATCTGGTGTGATATTTTCCAAGTGTCAAGTTGGGCACATCGGGCAGTGCCTACACTGCCATGGCCGACCGAAAGACATTCCCCTGTTCCTTCACATAGGAAAGAATGGGGAAATGACTCCTCCCCAGGGGCGGAGCGAAGATATAGTGGCCAATACACTGTGAGAGATCTCACAGTGTATGGCCCCAATATCTTCAGGGTTACAGGCTGCCAGATAAAATGCCTGTCGGCCAGACAGGCATTTTATCTGCACGTGTATGCCCAGCATTGCTATATTTTCTGGTGGCCATGTTTGTAGATTTAAAAAAAAAATTGTATTACAGCAATAAGTCACTGTACTATATTGCTTCTCATGCCAGTCCAAATCTGTAGAGACTTGACTTCACTGACCTCCAAACTCCTCATAGGGCTTGTACTCCGAAATAGCCTATAGGCACTTCACTTGTTCTCCTTAGCAAATGTAAGACCAGCCATTAGTGACCTGCACAACGGCTATTGTTTGTGTACTGATGGGGATATCCAGAGGACACGACAAAGCAATGGTGGAAATGTAACCACTTTAGTAGAGAAAGTCACACAGGACATTGCAAACTATTCTAGGGATATTCTCTTTTACATACAGGTTAGTAAATGAATAATACAGGTTAACACATAAATAATGAATGTGCATCTTGTCTTCCACATAAAAAAATTAAGATTGTGTTACTGTAGGTGCAGCAATGCTAAACACAGTCTGTTTACCTTCAAGCTATGCTTGCTGGAGGGAACGTGTATAATGATGCACATTATCACTAAAGACTTTCACAACAGCACAGAAAGCACAATTTTATAGCATTCTGTCACATTTGGAAGCTACTTGTACTGTATCAAAATGATCATGTTACAATAATATGCTTAATATAATATAATAATGATGATCATTACAGCTTATCGGATGATGCCTTCACTTGCAGAACAAAACCTGGATACTAAATTCTGCATGTTCTGCACGGTTACATGACATAGTTAGTGGAATATGTGAATGGCAGTATATGACTACTTCTTTCACTTGTACACCGCCGCATCTCTATAAAATTACTAGTTTATGATTACATAGCATTGCTTGCAGTGCAAATACGACATAAAGTTGATGCGTTTCAATCAAGTTAAAATATCTGTGTATCACAGTATTGCTATGTTTTTTTCTCTGCTCCTATCTGCATTTGCCATGCAGTGATTGAATGGCCATCATCAGCATTTAGGTAGCAAAGTGAACAATTGCCTTGTGGAATAATCTAACAGGTTCTGCTGTAAAAGTGACTACATGAACAGACACCCCCCTGACTTTGTAGACTGTTGCACAGCACTCCATTAGGCCTTATTACATACACAAGTCACAAACTAAAGGGCCATATACATGGGAGAGATGTGTGCTGAGCGATGCGGGGGAGGACGGGGGGCTGCTCATTTCACCCAGCGGGTGAAATGAGCGACATGCTAGATTGAGCCTGCATGCATGCCAATCTAGAACCTGCAATAGCGCTATCGCTGTGGGGGGTACACACGAGTGATCTGTACTTAAAATCTAAGCAATCTAGTCAGATTGCTTAGATTTTAAGCATGGATCTCTCCGTGAGTACCCCACTTAACTTTCCATAGAAATATCTGATTCCTCCTGGACAGTTGGGAAAAAACCCCTATTAATAAAGGAGAGCCTAGAATCCTACTTGTATGTTTTTATTCCAAAGATGTAACTTGTTTCCCTGACTTTTGTTGCTTATTGTAGTAGCGGTCTTCTGCCACCTGATACTTATTCCAGTGTCATCTGCTGATGTAGCTATGTTTATTTACCCTGTGCTTGTCCTATATTGTCGGTAAGTTCCTGTTTTCCTGTTTGATTATTTATGTACTCTGTAATTCTTCGCTGCGGAACCCTTGTGGCACCAAATAAATGAAGGATAATAATAATAATAATAATAATAGCAGCACAAGTTATTTTATTTAGAACAAAGTTGTACCTCTTTTCCCAAGCTCATCAGGCTTTCCATCAGTGTACCCATTAGATTGTTAATGTATATAGTGGCAACTGGGCTGTAGGTTGCTTAACCACTTGCCTGACATGGTTGTATCAGATGTGCTCACACCAGGCAGTGTTTTATCTGACCTGGACGCACAGGATGCGACTAGTCAGATAAACAGTGTTAGCAGCTAAAAAACTTCCCTCCGGTGCTGCTGTCAGAGGGACAGGAAGGTCCCTCTGCCTCCCTGCACCCTCCCCTCAGTGTTGCCGTGCTGCTGATCATTGCTGATCAGTCAGCACGGCAGGACCCCCCACCCAGCGGCTGTAGACAATGGAAGCCCCTGGGAAAGTGTAAAACAACCCCCTAAGCCACCCACCCCCCATGTGTACCTGGCAGCTGTCTTGGGGGTAAAAAGTTGCGATGGTCGTGATGTTACGGATGTTCCGATGTTACCGATCTTCCTGACCAATGTTCCAATGTTTGAGGAAAATAATTTTTACAAATTTTTTTTTTCTTTTTTCTTTTTTTTAACTAACATCATTTTGGATAAGGTTAAATTCATGTTCTTCACCTATTTCACACATAAATCCCCCCACAATTTCGGAGCAGATTTTTGGGAAAAAAAGCGTCAGTTAGGTGGTTAAAGAATGATCTAGTTCTGTATTTAGGAACTGCAAGAAGCCCATTCTTCAATGCAGCACAGACCCGGGACTGCTTTGAAAGTTGAGCATGTAAATGCTTTTAAAGCTGGGCATACTCAGTCCCATAAAATGCCTGTCAGACCGACAGACCATTTATCTGACAGCTTCACACCACTCAGGTATCATGGGCATATGCTGTAAGGGATTCAGTATGATTTATTGGTGACCAGGATGCCGGCTGTCAAGATACTGACAGCGGCATCCTGGCTGCCAGTATTTCAGACTTGGGGCTAGCGAAAAGAGTCCCCTTGCGGGCTCGGTGGCTTAGTGTGCTTGCCACAGGATCTTTTCCCACTCTGTGGGTGTCCACGACACCCACAAGTAGGAATAGTCCTGTAGCGCCAGTATTCCGACTGGATGCATTGCCGGCTGTCGGGATCCTGACAACTGGCAAATTACACGGATCCTGCTGTAAGATCTCCCAGAGGATATCTGGGTTCCTCCCATGGAAGGAGACATTTCCACAATACTCCACTGTAAAAGAACTGGGAAAATGTTCTTCGATCAGCCGCTGCAGTATATATTAGAGATGAGCGCCTGAAATTTTTCGGGTTTTGTGTTTTGGTTTTGGGTTCGGTTCCGCGGCCGTGTTTTGGGTTCGAACGCGTTTTGGCAAAACCTCACCGAATTTTTTTTGTCGGATTCGGGTGTGTTTTGGATTCGGGTGTTTTTTTCAAAAAACACTAAAAAACAGCTTAAATCATAGAATTTGGGGGTCATTTTGATCCCAAAGTATTATTAACCTCAAAAACCATAATTTACACTCATTTTCAGTCTATTCTGAATACCTCACACCTCACAATATTATTTTTAGTCCTAAAATTTGCACCGAGGTCGCTGTGTGAGTAAGATAAGCGACCCTAGTGGCCGACACAAACACCGGGCCCATCTAGGAGTGGCACTGCAGTGTCACGCAGGATGTCCCTTCCAAAAAACCCTCCCCAAACAGCACATGACGCAAAGAAAAAAAGAGGCGCAATGAGGTAGCTGTGTGAGTAAGATTAGCGACCCTAGTGGCCGACACAAACACCGGGCCCATCTAGGAGTGGCACTGCAGTGTCACGCAGGATGGCCCTTCCAAAAAACCCTCCCCAAACAGCACATGACGCAAAGAAAAAAAGAGGTGCAATGAGGTAGCTGTGTGAGTAAGATTAGCGACCCTAGTGGCCGACACAAACACCGGGCCCATCTAGGAGTGGCACTGCAGTGTCACGCAGGATGTCCCTTCCAAAAAACCCTCCCCAAACAGCACATGACGCAAAGAAAAAAAGAGGCGCAATGAGGTAGCTGACTGTGTGAGTAAGATTAGCGACCCTAGTGGCCGACACAAACACCGGGCCCATTTAGGAGTGGCACTGCAGTGTCACGCAGGATGTCCCTTCCAAAAAACCCTCCCCAATCAGCACATGATGCAAAGAAAAAGAAAAGAAAAAAGAGGTGCAAGATGGAATTGTCCTTGGGCCCTCCCACCCACCCTTATGTTGTATAAACAAAACAGGACATGCACACTTTAACCAACCCATCATTTCAGTGACAGGGTCTGCCACACGACTGTGACTGATATGACGGGTTGGTTTGGACCCCCCCCAAAAAAGAAGCAATTAATCTCTCCTTGCACAAACTGGCTCTACAGAGGCAAGATGTCCACCTCATCATCACCCTCCGATATATCACCGTGTACATCCCCCTCCTCACAGATTATCAATTCGTCCCCACTGGAATCCACCATCTCAGCTCCCTGTGTACTTTGTGGAGGCAATTGCTGCTGGTCAATGTCTCCGCGGAGGAATTGATTATAATTCATTTTAATGAACATCATCTTCTCCACATTTTCTGGATGTAACCTCGTACGCCGATTGCTGACAAGGTGAGCGGCGGCACTAAACACTCTTTCGGAGTACACACTTGTGGGAGGGCAACTTAGGTAGAATAAAGCCAGTTTGTGCAAGGGCCTCCAAATTGCCTCTTTTTCCTGCCAGTATAAGTACGGACTGTGTGACGTGCCTACTTGGATGCGGTCACTCATATAATCCTCCACCATTCTATCAATGTTGAGAGAATCATATGCAGTGACAGTAGACGACATGTCCGTAATCGTTGTCAGGTCCTTCAGTCCGGACCAGATGTCAGCATCAGCAGTCGCTCCAGACTGCCCTGCATCACCGCCAGCGGGTGGGCTCGGAATTCTGAGCCTTTTCCTCGCACCCCCAGTTGCGGGAGAATGTGAAGGAGGAGATGTTGACAGGTCGCGTTCCGCTTGACTTGACAATTTTCTCACCAGCAGGTCTTTCAACCCCAGCAGACTTGTGTCTGCCGGAAAGAGAGATCCAAGGTAGGCTTTAAATCTAGGATCGAGCACGGTGGCCAAAATGTAGTGCTCTGATTTCAACAGATTGACCACCCGTGAATCCTTGTTAAGCGAATTAAGGGCTCCATCCACAAGTCCCACATGCCTAGCGGAATCGCTCCGTGTTAGCTCCTCCTTCAATGTCTCCAGCTTCTTCTGCAAAAGCCTGATGAGGGGAATGACCTGACTCAGGCTGGCAGTGTCTGAACTGACTTCACGTGTGGCAAGTTCAAAGGGCATCAGAACCTTGCACAACGTTGAAATCATTCTCCACTGCGCTTGAGACAGGTGCATTCCACCTACTATATCGTGCTCAATTGTATAGGCTTGAATGGCCTTTTGCTGCTCCTCCAACCTCTGAAGCATATAGAGGGTTGAATTCCACCTCGTTACCACTTCTTGCTTCAGATGATGGCAGGGCAGGTTCAGTAGTTTTTGGTGGTGCTCCAGTCTTCTGTACGTGGTGCCTGTACGCTGAAAGTGTCCCGCAATTCTTCTGGCCACCGACAGCATCTCTTGCACGCCCCTGTCGTTTTTTAAAAAATTCTGCACCACCAAATTCAAGGTATGTGCAAAACATGGGACGTGCTGGAATTTGCCCATATTTAATGCACACACAATATTGCTGGCGTTGTCCGATGCCACAAATCCACAGGAGAGTCCAATTGGGGTAAGCCATTCCGCGATGATCTTCCTCAGTTGCCGTAAGAGGTTTTCAGCTGTGTGCGTATTCTGGAAAGCGGTGATACAAAGCGTAGCCTGCCTAGGAAAGAGTTGGCGTTTGCGAGACTGGTGCCGCCGCTGCTGTTCTTGCGGCGGGAGTCCATACATCTACCCAGTGGGCTGTCACAGTCATATAGTCCTGACCCTGCCCTGCTCCACTTGTCCACATGTCCGTGGTTAAGTGGACATTGGGTACAACTGCATTTTTTAGGACACTGGTGAGTCTTTTTCTGACGTCCGTGTACATTCTCGGTATCGCCTGCCTAGAGAAGTGGAACCTAGATGGTATTTGGTAACGGGGGCACACTGCCTCAATAAATTGTCTAGTTCCCTGTGAACTAACGGCGGATACCGGACGCACGTCTAACACCAACATAGTTGTCAAGGCCTCAGTTATCCGCTTTGCAGCAGGATGACTGCTGTGATATTTCATCTTCCTCGCAAAGGACTGTTGAACAGTCAATTGCTTACTGGAAGTAGTACAAGTGGGCTTACGACTTCCCCTCTGGGATGACCATCGACTCCCAGCAGCAACAACAGCAGCGCCAGCAGCAGTAGGCGTTACACGCAAGGATGCATCGGAGGAATCCCAGGCAGGAGAGGAATCGTCAGAATTGCCAGTGACATGGCCTGCAGGACTATTGGCATTCCTGGGGAAGGAGGAAATTGACACTGAGGGAGTTGGTGGGGTGGTTTGCGTGAGCTTGGTTACAAGAGGAAGGGATTTACTGGTCAGTGGACTGCTTCCGCTGTCACCCAAAGTTTTTGAACTTGTCACTGACTTATTATGAATGCGCTGCAGGTGACGTATAAGGGAGGATGTTCCGAGGTGGTTAACGTCCTTACCCCTACTTATTACAGCTTGACAAAGGGAACACACGGCTTGACACCTGTTGTCCGCATTTCTGTTGAAATACCTCCACACCGAAGAGCTGATTTTTTTTGTATTTTCACCTGGCATGTCAACGGCCATATTCCTCCCACGGACAACAGGTGTCTCCCCGGGTGCCTGACTTAAACAAACCACCTCACCATCAGAATCCTCCTGGTCAATTTCCTCCCCAGCGCCAGAAACACCCATATCCTCCTCATCCTGGTGTACTTCAACACTGACATCTTCAATCTGACTATCAGGAACTGGACTGCGGGTGCTCCTTCCAGCACTTGCAGGGGGCGTGCAAATGGTGGAAGGCGCATGCTCTTCACGTCCAGTGTTGGGAAGGTCAGGCATCGCAACCGACACAATTGGACTCTCCTTGTGGATTTGGGATTTCGAAGAATGCACAGTTCTTTGCTGTGCTGCTTTTGCCAGCTTGAGTCTTTTCATTTTTCTAGCGAGAGGCTGAGTGCTTCCATCCTCATGTGAAGCTGAACCACTAGCCATGAACATAGGCCAGGGCCTCAGCCGTTCCTTGCCACTCCGTGTCGTAAATGGCATATTGGCAAGTTTACGCTTCTCCTCCGACAATTTTATTTTAGGTTTTGGAGTCCTTTTTTTTCTGATATTTGGTGTTTTGGATTTGACATGCTCTGTACTATGACATTGGGCATCGGCCTTGGCAGACAACGTTGCTGGCATTTCATCGTCTCGGCCATGACTAGTGGCAGCAGCTTCAGCACGAGGTGGAAGTGGATCTTGATCTTTCCCTAATTTTGGAACCTCAACATTTTTGTTCTCCATATTTTAATAGGCACAACTAAAAGGCACCTCAGGTAAACAATGGATTGGATACTAGTATACAATTATGGACTGCCTGCCGAGTGCAGACACAGAGGTAGCCACAGCCGTGAACTACCGTACTGTACTGTGTCTGCTGCTAATATAGACTGGTTGATAAAGAGATGTCTATGTAACTATGTATGTATAAAGAAGAAAGAAAAAAAAACCACGGTTAGGTGGTATACAATTATGGACGGACTGCCTGCCGAGTGCAGACACAGAGGTAGCCACAGCCGTGAACTACCGTACTGTACTGTGTCTGCTGCTAATAATATAGACTGGTTGATAAAGAGATGTCGTAGTAGTATGTATGTATAAAGAAGAAAGAAAAAAAAACCACGGTTAGGTGGTATACAATTATGGACGGACTGCCTGCCGAGTGCAGACACAGAGGTAGCCACAGCCGTGAACTACCGTACTGTACTGTGTCTGCTGCTAATATAGACTGGTTGATAAAGAGATGTCTATGTAACTATGTATGTATAAAGAAGAAAGAAAAAAAAACCACGGTTAGGTGGTATACAATTATGGACGGACTGCCTGCCGAGTGCAGACACAGAGGTAGCCACAGCCGTGAACTACCGTACTGTACTGTGTCTGCTGCTAATATAGACTGGTTGATAAAGAGATGTCTATGTAACTATGTATGTATAAAGAAGAAAGAAAAAAAAACCACGGTTAGGTGGTATACAATTATGGACGGACTGCCTGCCGAGTGCAGACACAGAAGTAGCCACAGCCGTGAACTACCGTACCGTACTGTGTCTGCTGCTAATATAGACTGGTTCATAAAGAGATGTCTATGTAACTATGTATGTATAAAGAAGAAAGAAAAAAAAACCACGGTTAGGTGGTATACAATTATGGACGGACTGCCTGCCGAGTGCAGACACAGAGGTAGCCACAGCCGTGAACTACCGTACTGTACTGTGTCTGCTGCTAATATAGACTGGTTGATAAAGAGATGTCTATGTAACTATGTATGTATAAAGAAGAAAGAAAAAAAAAACCACGGTTAGGTGGTATACAATTATGGACGGACTGCCTGCCGAGTGCAGACACAGAGGTAGCCACAGCCGTGAACTACCGTACTGTACTGTGTCTGCTGCTAATATAGACTGGTTGATAAAGAGATGTCTATGTAACTATGTATGTATAAAGAAGAAAGAAAAAAAAACCACGGTTAGGTGGTATACAATTATGGACGGACTGCCTGCCGAGTGCAGACACAGAGGTAGCCACAGCCGTGAACTACCGTACTGTACTGTGTCTGCTGCTAATATAGACTGGTTGATAAAGAGATGTCGTAGTAGTATGTATGTATAAAGAAGAAAAAAAAACCACGGTTAGGTGGTATACAATTATGGACGGACTGCCTGCCGAGTGCAGACACAGAGGTAGCCACAGCCGTGAACTACCGTACTGTGTCTGCTGCGACTGGATGATAAATGATATAAAAAATATATATATATCACTACTGCAGCCGGACAGGTATATATTATATATTATATAATGACGGACCTGCTGGACACTGTCTGTCAGCAGAATGAGTTTTATTTTTATAGAATAAAAAAAAAAGCAACACACAAGTGAAGTCACACGACGAGTGTTTAACTTTTTCAGGCAATCACAATATAAGTATACTACTAACTATACTGGTGGTCAGTGTGGTCAGGTCACTGGTCAGTCACACTGGCAGTGGCACTCCTGCAGCAAAAGTGTGCACTGTTTAATTTTAATATAATATTATGTACTCCTGGCTCCTGCTATAACCTATAACTGGCACTGCAGTGCTCCCCAGTCTCCCCCGCAATTATAAGCTGTGTGAGCTGAGCAGTCAGACAGATATATAATATATATAGATGATGCAGCACACTGGGCTGAGCCTGAGCAGTGCACACAGATATGGTATGTGACTGAGTCACTGTGTGTATCGCTTTTTTCAGGCAGAGAACGGATATATTAAATAAACTGCACTGTCTGGTGGTCACTCACTAGTAAACTCTCTGCACTCTCTACACTTCTACAGTACTCCTCCTAGTCCTAAGCTCCAGTAAATCTCTCTCTCTTATAATCTAAATGGAGAGGACGCCAGCCACGTCCTCTCCCTATCAATCTCAATGCACGTGTGAAAATGGCGGCGACGCGCGGCTCCTTATATAGAATCCGAGTCTCGCGAGAATCCGACAGCGTCATGATGACGTTCGGGCGCGCTCGGGTTAACCGAGCAAGGCGGGAGGATCCGAGTCTGCTCGGACCCGTGAAAAAAACCATGAAGTTCTGGCGGGTTCGGATTCAGAGAAACCGAACCCGCTCATCTCTAGTATATACACTTCCTGATTCAGCCAACTTGATGCTACAAAATATTGCATTGGACAGAAATGCTGGATGATTTGGCATGTCTGACTGATCGATATTTTTGGATCACTTGTGCAAATACATTGTACAATTATTTGGGTGATCTGCATATATCATGCGGATTGACCAGATAATTGTATATTGTACACCTAGCATAACAAACATAACACGACAAAGGGCCTAATTCAGAGTTCATCGCAGCAGCAAATTTATTAGCAGTTGGGCAAAACCATGTGCACTGCGGGGGGGGGGGGGGGCAGATATGACATGTGCAGAGAGAGTTAGATTTGGGTGGGTGTGTTCAAACTGAAATCTAAATTGCAGTGTAAAAATAAAGCAGCCAGTATTTACCCTGCACAGAAACAATATAACCCACCCAAATCTAACATGTTATATCTGCCCCACCTGCAGTGCACATAGTTTTGCCCAACTGCTAACAAGTTTGCTGCTGAGATCAACTCTGAATTACACCCAAAATGCAGACAATTGTTATTTTTAGGTGGTCAGGGTCAAGTGCAAATATGAAATATCTGGTTACGGTGACTGCCAGCACTAACAAATTGCTTGTGATAGGCTGTTTGTGAATGCTGATACTGATAGGTGCTTTCCTCCTCAATCAAGATATTGGGGGTCATTCCGAGTTGTTCGCTCGCAAGCTGCTTTTAGCAGCATTGCACACGCTAAGCTGCCGCCTACTGGGAGTGAATCTTAGCTTCTTAAAATTGCGAACGAAAGATTCGCATTATTGCGAAAATACATCTCTGTGCAGTTTCTGAGTAGCTCGAGACTTACTCGGCATCTGCGATCAGTTCAGTGCTTGTCGTTCCTGGTTTGACGTCACAAACACACCCAGCGTTCGCCCAGACACTCCTCCGTTTCTCCAGCCACTCCCGCGTTTTTCCCAGAAACGGTAGCGTTTTTTCACACACACCCATAAAACGGCCTGTTTCCGCCCAGAAACACCCACTTCCTGTCAATCACATTACGATCATCAGAACGAAGAAAAAACCGTGAGTAAAATTCCTAACTGCATAGCAAATTTACATGGCGCAGTCCGGACATTGCGCATGCGCACTAAGCGGAAAATCGCTGCGATGCGAAAAAATTTACAGAGCGAACAACTCGGAATGACCACCATTGTGTGCTTTTGTGTGCTGATTTTTGCTGAATGTCTTTTGGTACGTGAGATGGAGAATTGCTTCTGCTGTATTAGGGGCCCATTTATCAAGGATCGCATATTGCATGCAATCTTGACGGCATCTTACCACCCAGGATTGCATTGCAATATGCGATCCTATTTGCTGCATGTATCACCCTGCACATGCAGGGACAAGGGCTCCAAAAGGAGCCTGTCCCTGTGATGTGCCGAGTGGGGTGTCCGGGCCTCTGCGCATGCATAATGACAACAATGCACAGGGCCCGTTTCTGGTGGAGGGTTCCTGTGGAACCCTGCCGTAACTACTAGAGATGAGCGGGTTCGGTTTCTCTGAATCCGAACCCGCCAGAACTTCATGGTTTTTTTCACGGGTCCGAGCAGACTCGGATCTTCCCGCCTTGCTCGGTTAACCCGAGCGCGCCCGAACGTCATCATGACGCTGTCGGATTCTCGCGAGGCTCGGATTCTATCGCGAGACTCGGATTCTATATAAGGAGCCGCGCGTCGCCGCCATTTTCACACGTGCATTGAGATTGATAGGGAGAGGACGTGGCTGGCGTCCTCTCCATTTAGATTATAAGAGACTGAGAGAGATTTACTGGAGCTGACTAGGAGGAGTACTGTTACTGTAGAAGTGTAGAGACTGAGTGGAGAGAGTTTACTAGTGAGGACAGTGCAGTTTACTTTATAATCCGTTCTCTGCCTGAAAAAAGCGATACACAGCACACAGTGACTCAGTCACACATACCATATCTGTGTGCACTGCTCAGGCTCAGGCCAGTGTGCTGCATCATCTATTATCTATATATAATATTATATATATCTGTCTGACTGCTCAGCTCACACAGCTTATAATTGTGGGGGAGACTGGGGAGCACTACTGCAGTGCCAGTTATAGGTTATAGCAGGAGCCAGGAGTACATAATATATTATATAGTGAGTGACCACCAGACACACAGTGCAGTTTATTTAATATATCCGTTCTCTGCCTGAAAAAAGCGATACACACAGTGACTCAGTCAGTCACATACCATATCTGTGTGCACTGCTCAGGCTCAGGCCAGTGTGCTGCATCATCTATTATCTATATATAATATTATATATATCTGTCTGACTGCTCAGCTCACACAGCTTATAATTGTGGGGGAGACTGGGGAGCACTACTGCAGTGCCAGTTATAGGTTATAGCAGGAGCCAGGAGTACATAATATATTATATAGTGAGTGACCACCAGACACACAGTGCAGTTTATTTAATATATCCGTTCTCTGCCTGAAAAAAGCGATACACACAGTGACTCAGTCAGTCACATACCATATCTGTGTGCACTGCTCAGGCTCAGGCCAGTGTGCTGCATCATCTATATATATTATATATCTGTCTGACTGCTCAGCTCACACAGCTTATAATTGTGGGGGAGACTGGGGAGCACTACTGCAGTGCCAGTTATAGGTTATAGCAGGAGCCAGGAGTACATATTATATTAAAATTAAACAGTGCACACTTTTGCTGCAGGAGTGCCACTGCCAGTGTGACTGACCAGTGACCTGACCACACTGACCACCAGTATAGTTAGTAGTATACTTATATTGTGATTGCCTGAAAAAGTTAAACACTCGTCGTGTGACTTCACTTGTGTGTTTTTTTTTTTTTTATTCTATAAAAATAAAACTCATTCTGCTGACAGACAGTGTCCAGCAGGTCCGTCATTATATAATATATAATATATACCTGTCCGGCTGCAGTAGTGATATATATATATTTTTTATATCATTTATCATCCAGTCGCAGCAGACACAGTACGGTAGTTCACGGCTGTGGCTACCTCTGTGTCTCTGCACTCGGCAGGCAGTCCGTCCATAATTGTAATACCACCTAACCGTGGATTTTTTTCATTCTTCTTTATACATACATAGTTACATAGACATCTTCTCTTTATCAACCAGTCTATATTAGCTGCAGACACAGTACAGTACGCTAGTTCACAGCTGTGGCTACCTCTGTGTCTGCACTCGGCAGGCAGTCCGTCCATAATTGTATACCACCTAACCGTGGTTTTTTTTCATTCTTCTTTATACATACATAGTTACATAGACATCTTCTCTTTATCAACCAGTCTATATTAGCTGCAGACACAGTACAGTACGGTAGTTCACGGCTGTGGCTACCTCTGTGTCTGCACTCGGCAGGCAGTCCGTCCATAATTGTATACCACCTAACCGTGGATTTTTTTCAGTCTTCTTTATACATACATAGTTACATAGACATCTTCTCTTTATCAACCAGTCTATATTAGCTGCAGACACAGTACAGTACGGTAGTTCACGGCTGTGGCTACCTCTGTGTCTGCAGTCGGCAGGCAGTCCATAATTGTATACTAGTATCCATCTCCATTGTTTACCTGAGGTGCCTTTTAGTTGTGCCTATTAAAATATGGAGAACAAAAATGTTGAGGTTCCAAAATTAGGGAAAGATCAAGATCCACTTCCACCTCGTGCTGAAGCTGCTGCCACTAGTCATGGCCGAGACGATGAAATGCCAGCAATGTCGTCTGCCAAGGCCGATGCCCAATGTCATAGTACAGAGCATGTCAAATCCAAAACACCAAATATCAGAAAAAAAAGGACTCCAAAACCTAAAATAAAATTGTCGGAGGAGAAGCGTAAACTTGCCAATATGCCATTTACCACACGGAGTGGCAAGGAACAGCTGAGGCCCTGGCCTATGTTCATGGCTAGTGGTTCAGCTTCACATGAGGATGGAAGCACTCAGCCTCTTGCTAGAAAAATGAAAAGACTCAAGCTGGCAAAAGCAGCACAGCAAAGAACTGTGCATTCTTCGAAATCCCAAATCCACAAGGAGAGTCCAATTGTGTCGGTTGCGATGCCTGACCTTCCCAACACTGGACGTGAAGAGCATGCGCCTTCCACCATTTGCACGCCCCCTGCAAGTGCTGGAAGGAGCACCCGCAGTCCAGTTCCTGATAGTCAGATTGAAGATGTCAGTGTTGAAGTACACCAGGATGAGGAGGATATGGGTGTTGCTGGCGCTGGGGAGGAAATTGACCAGGAGGATTCTGATGGTGAGGTGGTTTGTTTAAGTCAGGCACCCGGGGAGACACCTGTTGTCCGTGGGAGGAATATGGCCGTTGACATGCCAGGTGAAAATACCAAAAAAATCAGCTCTTCGGTGTGGAGGTATTTCACCAGAAATGCGGACAACAGGTGTCAAGCCGTGTGTTCCCTTTGTCAAGCTGTAATAAGTAGGGGTAAGGACGTTAACCACCTCGGAACATCCTCCCTTATACGTCACCTGCAGCGCATTCATAATAAGTCAGTGACAAGTTCAAAAACTTTGGGTGACAGCGGAAGCAGTCCACTGACCAGTAAATCCCTTCCTCTTGTAACCAAGCTCACGCAAACCACCCCACCAACTCCCTCAGTGTCAATTTCCTCCTTCCCCAGGAATGCCAATAGTCCTGCAGGCCATGTCACTGGCAATTCTGACGAGTCCTCTCCTGCCTGGGATTCCTCCGATGCATCCTTGCGTGTAACGCCTACTGCTGCTGGCGCTGCTGTTGTTGCCGCTGGGAGTCGATGGTCATCCCAGAGGGGAAGTCGTAAGCCCACTTGTACTACTTCCAGTAAGCAATTGACTGTTCAACAGTCCTTTGCGAGGAAGATGAAATATCACAGCAGTCATCCTACTGCAAAGCGGATAACTGAGGCCTTGACAACTATGTTGGTGTTAGACGTGCGTCCGGTATCCGCCGTTAGTTCACAGGGAACTAGACAATTTATTGAGGCAGTGTGCCCCCGTTACCAAATACCATCTAGGTTCCACTTCTCTAGGCAGGCGATACCGAGAATGTACACGGACGTCAGAAAAAGACTCACCAGTGTCCTAAAAAATGCAGTTGTACCCAATGTCCACTTAACCACGGACATGTGGACAAGTGGAGCAGGGCAGGGTCAGGACTATATGACTGTGACAGCCCACTGGGTAGATGTATGGACTCCCGCCGCAAGAACAGCAGCGGCGGCACCAGTAGCAGCATCTCGCAAACGCCAACTCTTTCCTAGGCAGGCTACGCTTTGTATCACCGCTTTCCAGAATACGCACACAGCTGAAAACCTCTTACGGCAACTGAGGAAGATCATCGCGGAATGGCTTACCCCAATTGGACTCTCCTGTGGATTTGTGGCATCGGACAACGCCAGCAATATTGTGTGTGCATTAAATCTGGGCAAATTCCAGCACGTCCCATGTTTTGCACATACCTTGAATTTGGTGGGGCAGAATTTTTTAAAAAACGACAGGGGCGTGCAAGAGATACTGTCGGTGGCCAGAAGAATTGCGGGACACTTTCGGCGTACAGGCACCACGTACAGAAGACTGGAGCACCACCAAAAACTACTGAACCTGCCCTGCCATCATCTGAAGCAAGAAGTGGTAACGAGGTGGAATTCAACCCTCTATATGCTTCAGAGGTTGGAGGAGCAGCAAAAGGCCATTCAAGCCTATACAATTGAGCACGATATAGTAGGTGGAATGCACCTGTCTCAAGCGCAGTGGAGAATGATTTCAACGTTGTGCAAGGTTCTGATGCCCTTTGAACTTGCCACACGTGAAGTCAGTTCAGACACTGCCAGCCTGAGTCAGGTCATTCCCCTCATCAGGCTTTTGCAGAAGAAGCTGGAGACATTGAAGGAGGAGCTAACACGGAGCGATTCCGCTAGGCATGTGGGACTTGTGGATGGAGCCCTTAATTCGCTTAACAAGGATTCACGGGTGGTCAATCTGTTGAAATCAGAGCACTACATTTTGGCCACCGTGCTCGATCCTAGATTTAAAGCCTACCTTGGATCTCTCTTTCCGGCAGACACAAGTCTGCTGGGGTTGAAAGACCTGCTGGTGAGAAAATTGTCAAGTCAAGCGGAACGCGACCTGTCAACATCTCCTCCTTCACATTCTCCCGCAACTGGGGGTGCGAGGAAAAGGCTCAGAATTCCGAGCCCACCCGCTGGCGGTGATGCAGGGCAGTCTGGAGCGACTGCTGATGCTGACATCTGGTCCGGACTGAAGGACCTGACAACGATTACGGACATGTCGTCTACTGTCACTGCATATGATTCTCTCAACATTGATAGAATGGTGGAGGATTATATGAGTGACCGCATCCAAGTAGGCACGTCACACAGTCCGTACTTATACTGGCAGGAAAAAGAGGCAATTTGGAGGCCCTTGCACAAACTGGCTTTATTCTACCTAAGTTGCCCTCCCACAAGTGTGTACTCCGAAAGAGTGTTTAGTGCCGCCGCTCACCTTGTCAGCAATCGGCGTACGAGGTTACATCCAGAAAATGTGGAGAAGATGATGTTCATTAAAATGAATTATAATCAATTCCTCCGCGGAGACATTGACCAGCAGCAATTGCCTCCACAAAGTACACAGGGAGCTGAGATGGTGGATTCCAGTGGGGACGAATTGATAATCTGTGAGGAGGGGGATGTACACGGTGATATATCGGAGGGTGAAGATGAGGTGGACATCTTGCCTCTGTAGAGCCAGTTTGTGCAAGGAGAGATTAATTGCTTCTTTTTTGGGGGGGGTCCAAACCAACCCGTCATATCAGTCACAGTCGTGTGGCAGACCCTGTCACTGAAATGATGGGTTGGTTAAAGTGTGCATGTCCTGTTTTGTTTATACAACATAAGGGTGGGTGGGAGGGCCCAAGGACAATTCCATCTTGCACCTCTTTTTTCTTTTCTTTTTCTTTGCATCATGTGCTGATTGGGGAGGGTTTTTTGGAAGGGACATCCTGCGTGACACTGCAGTGCCACTCCTAGATGGGCCCGGTGTTTGTGTCGGCCACTAGGGTCGCTAATCTTACTCACACAGTCAGCTACCTCATTGCGCCTCTTTTTTTCTTTGCGTCATGTGCTGTTTGGGGAGGGTTTTTTGGAAGGGACATCCTGCGTGACACTGCAGTGCCACTCCTAGATGGGCCCGGTGTTTCTGTCGGCCACTAGGGTCGCTAATCTTACTCACACAGCTACCTCATTGCGCCTCTTTTTTTCTTTGCGTCATGTGCTGTTTGGGGAGGGTTTTTTGGAAGGGACATCCTGCGTGACACTGCAGTGCCACTCCTAGATGGGCCCGGTGTTTGTGTCGGCCACTAGGGTCGCTAATCTTACTCACACAGCTACCTCATTGCGCCTCTTTTTTTCTTTGCGTCATGTGCTGTTTGGGGAGGGTTTTTTGGAAGGGCCATCCTGCGTGACACTGCAGTGCCACTCCTAGATGGGCCCGGTGTTTGTGTCGGCCACTAGGGTCGCTAATCTTACTCACACAGCTACCTCATTGCGCCTCTTTTTTCTTTGCGTCATGTGCTGTTTGGGGAGGGTTTTTTGGAAGGGACATCCTGCGTGACACTGCAGTGCCACTCCTAGATGGGCCCGGTGTTTGTGTCGGCCACTAGGGTCGCTTATCTTACTCACACAGCGACCTCGGTGCAAATTTTAGGACTAAAAATAATATTGTGAGGTGTGAGGTATTCAGAATAGACTGAAAATGAGTGTAAATTATGGTTTTTGAGGTTAATAATACTTTGGGATCAAAATGACCCCCAAATTCTATGATTTAAGCTGTTTTTTAGTGTTTTTTGAAAAAAACACCCGAATCCAAAACACACCCGAATCCGACAAAAAAAATTCGGTGAGGTTTTGCCAAAACGCGTTCGAACCCAAAACACGGCCGCGGAACCGAACCCAAAACCAAAACACAAAACCCGAAAAATTTCAGGCGCTCATCTCTAGTAACTACATCCCGCAATATGTAGCCCCCTGTGGGGGTCAATATTGATATTTTGATACATCGGGCAGGTTGCGGGCGGCAATCGAGGGATCGCAGCAGGTATTGGAGATACCTGCTGTGATCCCTCCTTCTTACATATGGGGGATACCTAGTATTTGCGGTTAGCCCCCGAAAACGGGTGTTTTTGGGGACATAGCTGCAAATACTTTTTGATAAATAGGCCCCTTAGAGAGGTGTTTTTGAAGTTTTATTGCTGCCAAAAAGAGAATGTATATTCTGTAAGCAAAACACATTTTTTAAATCATAAGCGCAAGTGATGCATTCTCAGTTTAAAGTACACTAGGTGCATACCCTGTTGATGTGTGATGTAGTGCTGTACATATCGAAAGACATGTATGGGACCGAATGCACTATTTGTGAATGCTTTTTTAGTACAAACCAAACCTATTATCACCAATTCTGCATCAACCTCATGAGGTACACAAACTTTTATAGTCATCCGTGAATGTATGCATTACTTTTTTTATTAGTACTATTTTGACGATGATGATGATGATTATTACTATTATTATTATTATTATTACATATTTATATGAATTGGTATATTCATGGTCTTATTTGTTCATTAATTTTAGACTAAACTCTATCTATCTATCTATCTATCTATCTATCTATCTATCTATCTATCTATCTATCTATCTATCTGTCTGTCTGTCTGTCTGTCTGTCTGTCTGTCTGTCTGTCTGTCTGTCTATCTAAGCATGAGACCAGTTGCACACACTAAGAGGCTTAAAATTGAGTGCTTGTCACATATATAGGTATAGAAAAACAAAAATAAAGAGCCAGCAAATCCAATATCATGCAAAAAACAAAACAAAAAAAAACTTAGTGTAAAAAAACATTTCCAGAAAGTATCAACACATAATAAAGTCTATGTCCACTTAAAAACAGCAACAGGAGGCTTCAAAATCTAAGTACAAAAGAGCAGCATACTATAAATGAACAGCAGAGTACTGTACCTAGACACATAGGGGTATATTTACTAAGCTCCCGATTTTGACCGAGATGGTGTTTTTTCTTCAAAGTGTCATCTCGGGAATTTACTAAACTAAAATCACGGCAGTGATGAGGGCATTCGTATTTTTATTACGGCTGTGTAGTAAAAATATGAATGAATACACCATCGGTCAAACGCGGCTGTTTAGGTATTGAACACAGTCATTTATTAACCATTCGTATTTGAAATCTCTTGCGTGAAAATGCATGTGCGGCCGTGTAAAAATATTAATCGTACAAAAAGCCTAAAAAAAAAGTAGACCTGCTTTTGAGAAGCGTGTTTACATGTGTTGCCAATTCTACATTAGTCACACCTGACTTTTTGGGCCTTTTAAAGGGGCCCCAACACATTTTTCACCACTCTCAATCTGAAATGGCTGCTACTGTGTGTAGTACTGTTGTCTTGTTTGCTGGGGGATACCTGACACTGCTCTATGAGGCTACAATAAACCCAGGCCAGGAAAATCAACATGGCCAGCAGGTTGTACATGTTCCACGTAGGCTGGCCATGGCTTGTTGTTTTAGTGGGCGTTTAAACCATAACAAATTTGCTGATGAACATGTTATACAGATGCTCCGACTAAATGTAAATAACATTTTCCCTCTGTATGACCTTGTCAAACTGAACCTAGACCCTGAGATAGCACGCTCTCGCTCTGTCTCAGGCCTGCACAAACTCCTGCCTGTGTTGCACTTTATGGCTACTGGCAGCTTCCAGCCTGTGACTGGCGATGTCATTAGTATCTCACAGGCCACCTTTTAGAAATATGTAATTCAGGTGAGTTAAAACATACATACACGTCTATGTCTAAGTGGTGCTTCTGTAATGTAATAGAACACAGTATTGTATTGATTACAGGTCATGACACTCACCTTTAATTTTGGAATGTCCACTCAGGTTTTGTATGTCTTGGATGGCCACATAGATGCCTCTCTCTGCTTCCCTACCCTGGAGTCTCAGTGGCATGCAGTCAGGGTAGCTTTATGTGATCTTGCTGCCATGGCCAATGTGCTGGGTGCCATAGATTAGACACACGTTGAGCTGAGGACACCTAGGGGCAGGCAATATATTTATACCAATACACATCTGGCCCAAGACACTAATGTGGAGGTGGTTTGTGGAGCCAATTAAACAATACACATATTCCGTGTTAACAATTTATTAATTTTAACACACAAATTTATGAAAAAAAAAGAAAACAAAACATTTTAATGGTCACCATATTCTGTGCACGCATTATTATTTGTTTTTTTTTTTTTGTGTGCTGGGTGCCGAGGATTGTGCTGGCTCGTTGGTGCGGGTTCGACTTGAGCGTCGAACTGGGGATTGAACTGGGGTGTGGCTTGGTGTAGTTGCCCCTGAGCTCGATGTCACATGGTGTGATGCCAACACACTTAGGCTTTGATTGTTCAAGCTTGCTGTGAGCTGCATATTAGCGGCAGTGTTGTTTGCTATAATTCGTGATAGGTTCTCATTTATCATTTGGTTATGTTGGATGATCTGGATGAGTGATTGTTGCTGCCGCTGTTGTTCATCCAAGATGCGTTGGGGGTTTGATTGCATTTGGCTGTTGTCTGCCCTCATCTGCTCCATGGAGTTTGCGATTCTGCCCACCTGCACTATAAGTCTGCCTGAGTTGCGACTCAGTCTAGGCAGATGATGGGACTTGACAGGTATTGGCTGTGGGTGTTGAGGCTTGCGCAGTATTGCGCCTGTTGTGTGGACCAACAGGTCCAGAACTCAGGGCCCATTTGTGTGTCCACTTGTGTTGTGGTCAATTGGGGGCTGTGTGATGTTTGGGGTGGTTGGGGTATGTCCTGCGGCGTGGTTGGCTGGGTCGGATCGATGGGCTGCAGGTGGAGTGTGAAGGTCTCCTTGTCACATTCCTGCTGGCCATCCTCGGTGATGATGGGTGGGTCTGTAGGGGGTTGAAGACAGCCACTATTTAGTAAATATGTAGCATCGGTCTTACTATAGCTTTACGTCAACATGCATTACTTCTTAATATTAATGTTGTAATTGCTAAATAGATTGTGGCCTCAACTTAACTATGTTGTTCACCTTTTTTTAAAAATATGTGGCTTCTAACGTTCACTACTCATTTGTTTAAAGTTTGTGGGAATAGTTGGATTCTGAGCCATAATTAATGTTTAAACACGAAGAACTCTAACAAATACAAATTACTACATTTACATATTGGGTATGAAGCTTCCTTTGGAACAACACACACAATACAATAAATGTGTTGACCAATACACTCATACATTGTTCAAGCCAGTCAGTGGTCTGCCCAAAACGTTAACAAATATAGTTGTCTAAAATGCACACATTAACAATGGGTGAAAAAGTATTAAGGTGCCCTATGTTTAGAACTGGTGATGTTGGCCATGCCAAACAATTGGATGAGACTTAACATTTATGTATGTTTTTTTTGCAAAAATTTATATCAAACAAATGTGTTGATATGGCCAACATCACATCTGACAATTAACCATCTAAAAATACCTTAACACCATGTGGTTGTTGCTGTTGATTATTGCAAGTATGACTGGTTTTTGCTCTGCACTAACAGTGGTGCAGATGTAAACCTGGAGAAGGCATAGGGAAGTGAAAAACCAGTGATATGTGCAAGGTGATAAAGGCACAAGGCAAACAGCTCCAATATGTAAATTAACATTTGTGTTTATTTTGTACTGCTGCCTTTATCACCTTGCACATATCAGTGTTTTATCACTTCCTTATGCCTTCTCCAGGTTAATAAATCTACACCACTGTTTTTTTTAACTTATTTACACGTAACTGTTATGTTTACTCACCAGACAACTGAGGGGATTGTGAATCCTTACTTTGTGGGCTGGCCAATAGAGCTAGTGGTGGCATGGCCGACACTGTGGAGATGCGCCATTGGGGTGGTGATGCTGGTGCTGGAGCTTCTGCCTCAAGACGGCGTCTCTTGGGTGGCCTCGTAGCCGCAGTAACCGAGCCCTGTGATGGGCGCCTTAGTGGAGGGGGATTTGCCGAAGAAGAACCTATGTGATAAGATAAACATTAACATTTTGTGTTTCTATGTGTTTGCAGAATATGTGTTTACAGTAAAATCTTACCTGCATTGGCACCATCTGCATCTCTTGGCAGTGTGGGATGTGGCCTGGCTGTGCTGCTTCTCTTGCGTACTGTAGAAATATGAAGAATGTACTTATGAACATACTATTTTGTTGATATGTTTATGCAAATTCCTTATTGTGATGTAAACATATGTGGTACCTGATGAGAAGTAAACTAAACAATGCTTATGCTTTTCTGCCTGACTTCATTGGGTGTGTATCATTTAAATTTGATTAAAATTTACAAAATAATCCATACACTAACACAAATAATGTAAAAAAAATTACTACTTAAAATCAAAACGTCGTAGCTTGACACAACCACAATATTGCACGCTAAGCTCCAAAATTTTGATGCTAACAATAAAACACTAGCCACAAATATCTGCGAAAACTTGGAAACATCACAACCAAATATGCATGAAAAAACACATGAAGCACACAAAGGACAACCCAGAACAACACACAATAAACATAAATGCTATAAAATGTATAAAAAAAAAAAAAAAGAAATCATCACACTTCTTTAAAATACACCTACAAACATTTACATTTGGCATAAAACACCAGAAAAAGGACAAGGCAACCACAAAAAAACAACTATACAAAGGTTTAAAAAATACATAATTGAGAATAACACTACATCAGGCCTGGCCAACCTGTGGCTCTCCAGATGTAGTGAAACTACACATCCCAGCATGCCCTGCCACAGTTTTAGCATTCCCTAATAGCAAAACTGTGCAAGGCATGATGGGACTTGTAGTTTTACAACAGCTGGAGAGCCACAGGTTGGCCAGGCCTGCACTACATCACCAACACATTAGAATAATGAACAAACTGACAACCACAATTAGCTAGAAGACATTTCAGACAACTAAGGACAAAGCACAGATGTTTATTTTTATTAAAAAATAAAAAAAAAACTCACCATCCTGCCTTGGCCGATCCGAATCCCGGACATAAGTGGCACCAACCACTTCTGGCGGAATGAGTGCACGCACAGGCTCCTCCCAATCACGGTAAGATGCACGGAAGGGGTGTCCACCCCCAGTTTGGCGGGCTGATTTAGCCTCCTTGGCCATCTTCGCCTTGACACGGCGCTTTATGTCGTAGAAACGCTTACGACACGTGTCCTCGGTCCGCCTCACCACACCCTCACTATTCACAGCCGCAACTACCTTCCCCCACAGAACACTCTTCCTGCGTGACGACACCTTTGCAGCATCATGGCCAAACAACTGCCGATGATGCCTCATCAGTTCCCGCACCAAAGCCATATTTTCAGCGTAGCTGAATTCTACATTGCGGCCAGTCTTTGTAGCGGTGCGTGGCTGCGGAGCCACAACACCATCACTATCACTGGAGGCCGCAGCAACAACCTCCCCCTCCTCCTCACTAACCTCCTCCACCTCACTAACCTCCTCCCTCTCACTCACCTCCTCCACCTCACTCACCTCCTCCACCTCACTCACCTCCTCCCTCTCACTCACCTCTGACTGGGACATAATCAGGACAAACAACAAAAAACACTGAGAAAAAAAACAGTAAACACACTCCTCCACTACCACTACACACCACACACCAAACACACACACACACACACTCACTCACTCACTCACTCACTCACTCACTCACAAACAATGACAATAGACGTGAAATAAAAAACAATGACAAAAAACTAGACAGACTTTTAAATAACTACACAACAAGTATGACAAGACTACTTACACACACAGTACAGCACTCAACAATCACAAAGAACCTCCTCAAAACCGCCAAAAACTCCAAACAACTCACCAACTCCTAACACACCTTCCTCTCACCTCTCCACTAGCTAAACCCACGAGGTTCGGAAGGTTTGGGGCGTTTTTATAGTAATGTGCACAGACACTCCTCCATCACGAATCAAACCAATCACGGACGAGTGACAAAAACGAAACTTAGGAAAAAAAACGCGTCCGTGAACGGACAAACACTGCCGTAACCAAAATGTGACGCAGTCGTAAAAAAACCTCATAACACGGCCGCAAAACCACTAAATCGGCCGCATTCTACCTTACAAAACCACGAATGACATCGACATCGTAAAACATGAAAAATACAAATACGACAGCTTAGTAAATGAGGCGTAAAATTTTCAAAAAGTTGCAAATACACACATTCGATGTCATTCGTGATGAATCTCCCTCCAAATCGGGACTAATACGAATTTTAGTAAATATACCCCATAGGGTCAGGGTGAAAATAAGCCAGTTTTCCTCATGTCATCACCTGAAGCAAAGGATGCAAATGCATTATGTTTTTTTCACATGCAGGGAAAAACTGGCTTCTATTGCATGAATCCCACAAATATTGGTCAGCTTTATATTTACACTGTAATGTATATTTCAAATCTAATTCTCTATACATTTTACATCTCCCCACCTGCAGTGCACCATGGCTTTGCCAAGGTGTTAGGCCCAAATATAACAGACTGCCAGATTTGTATAGTGCCAAGATTTGCACAATTTAGGTCTAATATTTAAAGCAGCAAGCAGGTTGGTTTTGTATTGAAAAAAATGCCACTGTAAATCTCAGAAATCTCTGCACTTTGTAAACCGCACTCTACTACATTTTGGCCAAATACTCTATAGTATCACTTACCTCCAAACCAATCATAAACAATTGTTCAGCTTTATCATAACTGGTTGTAATTTGCTGTGGATTTGCAAGAGAATTAGACTGGCTGATGATCATATCAACCTGTTTTTATTGTCATCGCATAAAAAAACAGATGCAACCAGGTTCCCTGGACCTCTAAGTCTTCACCTCAGCCCTATGAAGTCAAACACAAACTTTTACAGCTCCTCTATTTTGATAGAATATCTACTTTTTTGGCAGACATTAATTAGTGTATTGAATAATTTTATTTAAAATGGGGCCCTAACATAAACTCCCTAGACCATATTATGAAAGTATTTGAAACAACTGATTGGCAATTGCTTCGTAATCTAACGTTGGGCTCCTGAATAACTCTGAGTTCCATTTCCTTCCTTCCTTCCTTCCTTCCTTCCTTCCTTCCTTCCTTCCTTCCTTCCTTCCTTCCTTCCTTCCTTCCTTCCTTCCTTCCTTCCTTCCTTCCTTCCTTCCTTCCTTTCCTTCCTTCCTTCCTTTCCTTCCTTCCCTTCCTTTCCTTCCTTCCCTTCCTTCCCTTCCTTCCTTCCCTTCCTTCCCTTCCTTCCTTCCTTCCTTCCTTCCTTCCTTCCTTCCTTCCTTCCTTCCTTCCTTCCCTTCCTTCCTTCCCCTTTTCATTATATGTAAAACTTACCTTTTAGATACCCACTATATTCAGTTTTCACTGCTGCCCAACTCTATGTCCCCCCGCCCCTCTTTATCTACTGTCTACTGTTCTATCCCCTTCCTCCTATGATTATTTGAATTACTGAACTGAATTATGTAATCTTTTAGTTGGTCTACTCCATCTTGACCTTTTCGTTCTTAGCTTATGTTCACTGTCATGTTTTCTAGTTGATTGCTAGAACAGGTTGTCCCAGAACTCATTTTAGTGAATGCCAGACATTATTTAGTCTTCATGTAACCTCATTTGCTACTTTTTACATGTATTGGTCTTATTGTTCTGTGTCATTGAACTGTATTGTTCTCACTTCCTTACTGAAAATCCAATACATAAAAAAAATCCAGATGCAAAGGAATGACTGGGGGGGAATTCAATTTACCCCAGACTCAGTGATCCGCCATGGCTATTCAGTTGTCCCCAAAGGCAGCTCGCAGGCTGCACTTAATGGCTGGATTATAGGGGTGTGTGTGGAAGGGGCCTCCACCCATAAGTGACCCCACACTGCTCATTGGCTATCTCAAAAGGTCATTCATTTCTACCTGTGTTGTCATCTCTACAGTCCTATCTATCATACTAAACTAGTCACCAGCTGATACTCTGATTTCTGGCATACAGTAGGTATAACATCAAGAAATCAAATGTTTCCAGATGCCTGGGGGAAACTATTATTATTTATTTAAGCCTAAACTGATCACATTGCAAATAAGTGGGGAATCAGCCACTATCGATCAATGCTTTGGTTATGGAGCTGGAGCCACAGTGTGCATGTGCTACGAGACTGCTATGGTGCTGGATGCACTGTGGGGGATTGACAGGATACAGCCACTTGGATAAGGACAAAACAGAGGCGTGTCACCTCTGTTTTGTGGGAATGCCAAGATCTGGAATGCGTTTTCCGATGCCGATTTACTGGCCTTAGCAGTGGAGATGTGGTGGTCAATCTGAATAACCTTACGTTTCACTCAGCTGGACGATGCCTGCCTGATGGTCGTAATGGCGATTTGATTCTGTTTTCTCCGATGCAGCAGCTGATAACAGTAGCCAGCATCATTTCACCCAAGACACCTACTGCATCTTCTGTATAATTTCCCACAGCTGCTGCTTCCAAATAAACAGTGGCTGTGCCATTACTGTCCACCTCTGAATTACGCCCATGGGCCCTCATTCTGAGTTGTTCCGTCACTAGCTGCTTTTAGCAGCATTGCACACGCTAGGCCGCCGCCCTCTGGGAGTGTATCTTAGCAAAGCAGAATTGCGAACGAAAGATTAGCAGAACTGCTACTAAATAATTCTTTGCAGTTTCTGAGTAACTCCAGACCTACTCCTAGATTGCGATCAGCTCAGTCCGTTTAGTTCCTGGTTTGACGTCACAAACACGCCCTGCGTTCGGCCAGCCACTCCCCCGTTTCTCCAGACACTTCCGCGTTTTTCCATGACACGCCTGCATTTTTTAGCACCCTCCCGGAAAACGCTCAGTTACCACCCAGAAATGCCCCTTTTCTGTCAATCATTCACCGATCAGCAGAGCCACTGAAAAGCGCCGCAGGATCCACAGCAAATCTACTAAGTTTTTAGTTAAATAACTAAGTGCATGCGCCCTGCATGCCTTGCGCATGCGCAATTAGCAACAAATCGCAGCATAGTGAAAATCGTCAACGAGCGAACAACTCGGAATGACCACCATTGTGCAGCAATTTACTAAGTAAATGGCAACAAAATGAACATGGTAAAAAGGAATCATGATAAGCAACATGACCCGGTTTCAGTATACAGTAGTGATGAGCACCGGAAATTTTTCGGGTTTTGTGTTTTGGTTTTGGGTTCGGTTCCGCGGCCGTGTTTTGGGTTCGAACGCGTTTTGGCAAAACCTCACCGAATTTTTTTTGTCGGATTCGGGTGCGTTTTGGATTCGGGTGTTTTTTTCAAAAAACCCTAAAAAACAGCTTAAATCATAGAATTTGGGGGTCATTTTGATCCCAAAGTATTATTAACCTCAATAACCATAATTTCCACTCATTTTCAGTCTATTCTGAACACCTCACACCTCACAATATTATTTTTAGTCCTAAAATTTGCACCGAGGTCGCTGGATGACTAAGCTCAGCGACCCAAGTGGCCGACACAAACACCTGGCCCATCTAGGAGTGGCACTGCAGTGTCACGCAGGATGGCCCTTCCAAAAAACACCCCCCAAACAGCACATGACGCAAAGAAGAAAAAAAAGAGGCGCAATGAGGTAGCTGTGTGAGTAAGCTAAGCGACCCAAGTGGCCGACACAAACACCTGGCCCATCTAGGAGTGGCACTGCAGTGTCACGCAGGATGGCCCTTCCAAAAAACACCCCCCAAACAGCACATGACGCAAAGAAAAAAAGAGGCGCAATGAGGTAGCTGTGTGACTAAGATAAGCGACCCAAGTGGCCGACACAAACACCTGGCCCATCTAGGAGTGGCACTGCAGTGTCACGCAGGATGGCCCTTCCAAAAACTACTCCCCAAACAGCACATGACGCAAAGAAAAATGAAAGAAAAAAGAGGTGCAAGATGGAATTGTCCTTGGGCCCTCCCACCCACCCTTATGTTGTATAAACAGGACATGCACACTTTAACCAACCCATCATTTCAGTGACAGGGTCTGCCACACGACTGTGACTGAAATGACGGGTTGGTTTGGACCCCCACCAAAAAGAAGCAATTAATCTCTCCTTGCACAAACTGGCTCTACAGAGGCAAGATGTCCACCTCATCATCATCCTCCGATATATCACCGTGTACATCCCCCTCCTCACAGATTATCAATTCGTCCCCACTGGAATCCACCATCTCAGCTCCCTGTGTACTTTGTGGAGGCAATTGCTGCTGGTGAATGTCTCCACGGAAGAATTGATTATAATTAATTTTAATGAACATCATCTTCTCCACATTTTCTGGATGTAACCTCGTACGCCGATTGCTGACAAGGTGAGCGGCGGCACTAAACACTCTTTCGGAGTACACACTTGTGGGAGGGCAACTTAGGTAGAATAAAGCCAGTTTGTGCAAGGGCCTCCAAATTGCCTCTTTTTCCTGCCAGTATAAGTACGGACTGTCTGACGTGCCTACTTGGATGCGGTCACTCATATAATCCTCCACCATTCTTTCAATGGGGAGAGAATCATATGCAGTGACAGTAGACGACATGTCCGTAATCGTTGTCAGGTCCTTCACTCCGGACCAGATGTCAGCATCAGCAGTCGCTCCAGACTGCCCTGCATCACCGCCAGCGGGTGGGCTCGGAATTCTGAGCCTTTTCCTCGCACCCCCAGTTGCGGGAGAATGTGAAGGAGGAGATGTTGACAGGTCGCGTTCCGCTTGACTTGACAATTTTCTCACCAGCAGTTCTTTGAACCCCAGCAGATTTGTGTCTGCCGGAAAGAGAGATCCAAGGTAGGTTTTAAATCTAGGATCGAGCACGGTGGCCAAAATGTAGTGCTCTGATTTCAACAGATTGACCACCCGTGAATCCTTGTTAAGCGAATTAAGGGCTCCATCCACAAGTCCCACATGCCTAGCGGAATCGCTCTGTGTTAGCTCCTCCTTCAATGTCTCCAGCTTCTTCTGCAAAAGCCTGATGAGGGGAATGACCTGACTCAGGCTAGCAGTGTCTGAACTGACTTCACGTGTGGCAAGTTCAAAAGGTTGCAGAACCTTGCACAACGTTGAAATCATTCTCCACTGCGCTTGAGACAGGTGCATTCCACCTCCTATATCGTGCTCAGTTGTATAGGCTTGAATGGCCTTTTGCTGCTCCTCCAACCTCTGAAGCATATAGAGGGTTGAATTCCACCTCGTTACCACTTCTTGCTTCAGATGATGGCAGGGCAGGTTCAGGCGTTTTTGGTGGTGCTCCAGTCTTCTGTACGTGGTGCCTGTACGCCGAAAGTGTGCCGCAATTCTTCTGGCCACCGACAGCATCTCTTGCACGCCCCTGTCGTTTTTTAAATAATTCTGCACCACCAAATTCAAGGTATGTGCAAAACATGGGACGTGCTGGAATTTGCCCAGATTTAATGCACACACAATATTGCTGGCGTTGTCCGATGCCACAAATCCACAGGAGAGTCCAATTGGGGTAAGCCATTCTGCGATGATCTTCCTCAGTTGCCGTAAGAGGTTTTCAGCTGTGTGCGTATTCTGGAAAGCGGTGATACAAAGCGTAGCCTGCCTAGGAAAGAGTTGGCGTTTGCGAGATGCTGCTACTGGTGCCGCCGCTGCTGTTCTTGCGGCGGCAGTCAATACATCTACCCAGTGGGCTGTCACAGTCATATAGTCCTGAGTCTGCCCTGCTCCACTTGTCCACATGTCCGTGGTTAAGTGGACATTGGGTACAACTGCATTTTTTAGGACACTGGTGAGTCTTTTTCTGAGGTCTGTGTACATTTTCGGTATCGCCTGCCAAGAGAAATGGAACCTAGATGGTATTTGGTACCGGGGACACAGTACCTCCAACAAGTCTCTAGTTGGCTCTGCAGTAATGATGGATACCGGAACCACGTTTCTCACCGCCGAGGATGCCAAGGCCTCAGTTATCCGCTTTGCAGCAGGATGACTGCTGTGATATTTCATCTTCCTCGCAAAGGACTGTTGGACAGTCAATTGCTTGGTGGAAGTAGTAAAAGTGGTCTTAAGACTTCCCCTCTGGGATGACCATCGACTCCCAGCAGCAACAACAGCAGCGCCAGCAGCAGTAGGCGGTACACGCAAGGATGCATCGGAGGAATCCCAGGCATGAGAGGACTCGTCTGAATTGCCAGTGACATGGCCTGCAGGACTATTGGCATTCCTGGGGAAGGAGGAAATTGACACTGAGGGAGTTGGTGGGGTGGTTTGCGTGAGCTTGGTTACAAGAGGAAGGGATTTACTGGTCAGTGGACTGCTTCCGCTGTCGCCCAAAGTTTTTGAACTTGTCACTGACTTATGATGAATGCGCTGCAGGTGACGTATAAGGGAGGATGTTCCGAGGTGGTTAACGTCCTTACCCCTACTTATTACAGCTTGACAAAGGCAACACACGGCTTGACAAATGTTGTCCGCATTTCTGTTGAAATACTTCCACACTGAAGAGCTGATTTTTTTGGTATTTTCACCAGGCATGTCAATGGCCATATTCCTCCCACGGACAACAGGTGTCTCCCCGGGTGCCTGACTTAAACAAACCACCTCACCATCAGAATCCTCCTGATCAATTTCCTCCCCAGCGCCAGCAACACCCATATCCTCCTCATCCTGGTGTACTTCAACACTGACATCTTCAATCTGACTATCAGGAACTGGACTGCGGGTGCTCCTTCCAGCACTTGCAGGGGGCGTGCAAATGGTGGAAGGCGCATGCTCTTCACGTCCAGTGTTGGGAAGGTCAGGCATCGCAACCGACACAATTGGACTCTCCTTGTGGATTTGTGATTTCGAAGAACGCACAGTTCTTTGCTGTGCTTTTGCCAGCTTAAGTCTTTTTATTTTTCTAGCGAGAGGCTGAGTGCTTCCATCCTCATGTGAAGCTGAACCACTAGCCATGAACATAGGCCAGGGCCTCAGCCGTTCCTTGCCACTCCGTGTGGTAAATGGCATATTGGCAAGTTTACGCTTCTCCTCCGACGATTTTATTTTAGATTTTTGAGTCCTTTTTTTACTGATATTTGGTGTTTTGGGTTTTACATGCTCTCTACTATGACATTGGGCATCGGCCTTGGCAGACGACGTTGATGGCATTTCATCGTCTCGGCCATGACTAGTGGCAGCAGCTTCAGCACGAGGTGGAAGTGGATCTTGATCTTTCCCTATTTTTGGAACCTCAACATTTTTGTTCTCCATATTTTAATAGGCACAACTAAAAGGCACCTCAGGTAAACAATGGAGATGGATGGATACTAGTATACTTATGGATGACGATCGACTGCCGACACAGAGGTAGCTACAGCCGTGGACTACCGTACTGCGTCTGCTAGTATAGACTGGATGATAATGATATAAAAAATATATATATATCACTACTGCAGGACAGGTATATATTGTATAATGACGGACCTGCTGGACACTGTCAGCACTGCAGACTCCTAAACTACTAGTATGAAGAAGATAGAAAAAAAAAAACCACCACAGGTAGGTATACAATTATGGACGAGCGACTGCCGACACAGAGGTAGCTACAGCCGTGGACTACCGTACTGCATCTGCTAGTATAGACTGGATGATAATGATATAAAAAATATATATATATCACTACTGCAGGACAGGTATATATTGTATAATGACGGACCTGCTGGACACTGTCAGCACTGCAGACTTCTAAACTACTAGTATGAAGAAGTTAGAAAAAAAAAACCCACCACAGGTAGGTATACAATTATGGACGAGCGACTGCCGACACAGAGGTAGCTACAGCCGTGGACTACCGTACTGCGTCTGCTAGTATAGACTGGATGATAATGATATAAAAAATATATATATATCACTACTGCAGGACAGGTATATATTGTATAATGATGGACCTGCTGGACACTGTCAGCACTGCAGACTCCTAAACTACTAGTATGAAGAAGATAGAAAAAAAAACCACCACAGGTAGGTATACAATTATGGACGAGCGACTGCCGACACAGAGGTAGCTACAGCCGCGGACTACCGTACTGCGTCTGCTAGTATAGACTGGATGATAATGATATAAAAAATATATATATCACTACTGCAGGACAGGTATATATTGTATAATGACGGACCTGCTGGACACTGTCAGCACTGCAGACTCCTAAACTACTAGTATGAAGAAGATAGAAAAAAGAAAAACCACCACAGGTAGGTATACAATTATGGACGAGCGACTGCCGACACAGAGGTAGCTACAGCCGTGGACTACCGTACTGCGTCTGCTAGTATAGACTGGATGATAATGATATAAAAAATATATATATATCACTACTGCAGGACAGGTATATATTGTATAATGACGGACCTGCTGGACACTGTCAGCACTGCAGACTCCTAAACTACTAGTATGAAGAAGATAGAAAAAAAAAACCCACCACAGGTAGGTATACAATTATGGACGAGCGACTGCCGACACAGAGGTAGCTACAGCCGTGGACTACCGTACTGCGTCTGCTAGTATAGACTGGATGATAATGATATAAAAAATATATATATATCACTACTGCAGGACAGGTATATATTGTATAATGACGGACCTGCTGGACACTGTCAGCACTGCAGACTCCTAAACTACTAGTATGAAGAAGATAGAAATATAATGAATGACGGACCTGCTGGACACTGTCAGCAGAATGCGTTTATAGAATAAAAAAAAAAAACACCACACGAGTGTTTTAACTTTTTCAGGCAGACAATATACTGGTGGTCACTGCTGGTCAGTCACACTGGCACTCTGGCAGCAAAAGTGTGCACTGTTAAATAAGTACTCCTGCTATAACTACTCCCCAGTCTCCCCCACAATTAAGCTGTGTGAGCAGTGAGCACTACTCAGCACAGTCAGATATACATAGATGATATTATCATGCAGCACACTGAGGCTGAGCACAGATATGGTATGTGACTGTGTATCGTTTTTTTTCAGGCAGAGAACGGATTATATTAAATAATAAATAAAACTGGTGGTCACTAGTATAACTATCAGCAAAACTCTGCACTCTCTGAGTACTCCTAATGCTCCAGTAAATCAAGTGTCTCACTCTCTATCTAAACGGAGAGGACGCCAGCCACGTCCTCTCCCTATCAATCTCAATGCACGTGTGAAAATGGCGGCGACGCGCGGCTCCTTATATAGAATCCGAGTCTCGCGATAGAATCCGAGCCTCGCGAGAATCCGACAGCGGGATGATGACGTTCGGGCGCGCTCGGGTTAACCGAGCAAGGCGGGAAGATCCGAGTCTGCCTCGGACCCGTGTAAAAAGCGTGAAGTTCGGGGGGGTTCGGTTTCCGAGAAACCGAACCCGCTCATCACTAGTATACAGTACTGTATTTCTTTTATACTGTATGTACCTACATTACATTTACTTTAAGGGGTAATACAAGATATAATTGCAATTGTAATGTGATTATATATCCACTACACATCTACAGTATGTATTGTACTTGTTACAGGGACAATCTGGTTCCAAAACATAATTTCTTCTCTTCCTTCTTTTATTACTGTAGCTTTATTTGTTCACTGCCTATATTGTTCACTGAAGCACATCAAAGTAATACATTACAGCCCTTTAGTGTCCGTTTAACACCAAAACGGCTGGTCTGGGAGCAAAATATATATGACCCTACATTTTTTTTTTTCAACACAAACAACCATTACTACTCACCATTGATTTTTACAGAAGACTAGACATATTTTCCAATATATCCAGTCTAAGAGGTCAGCTATAAATGCAGGTTGTAAGACCCACCGGTGTCCTCCAAGATAACTGCTTAACTCCTTTGATTCACAGAATTTTATTTTACACAGTTCAATGCTTTCTGAATGGTTTGTTGTACACAAGCACATATTAACTCTTTGGTTCCAAAAAAACCCTGCAGATTAACTAGGCACTGAAGTAGATAGATACCTGCTCTTGCGGTACCAAATGTAGGGTGGGAACACATCAGGACGATATTGGCACGATTTGCTGTATCAGAACAACAAATTGTGCATATCTTCATGTGTATATGCCTGATTGCGCAGTCCCATGGGTCGCATATGACATCTTCTGGTAAGCCGCGCTACACAGCCAATCAGAAGATATCTAGTGCAATCCGGTGCAGTTTAGAGTTCCGTCATTCATTAAATCCTTTAGTATATACGGGCAATCTGTGATGGTCTGTGGTGAAGGGCAGTCGTCCCCAACCATCAACACAAAGAGGGTCATTCCGAGTTGATCGCTCGCTAGCAGTTTTTAGCAGCCGTGCAAATGCTATGCCGCCGCCCATTGGGAGTGTATTTTAACTTAGCAGAAGTGCAAACGGTTGTATCGCAGAGCGGCTACAAAAATTTTTTGTGTAGTTTCAGAGTAGCTCAAAACCTACTCAGCGCTTGCGATCACTTCAGACTATTCAGTTCCGGATTTGAAGTCACAAATCCGCCCAGCCACGCCTGCGTTTTTCCTGGCACGCCTGCGTTTTTCCGCACACTCCCTGAAAACGGTCAATTGCCACCCCCCGAAACGCCCACTTCATGCCAATCACTCTGCGGCAAGCAGTGCAACTGAAATGCATCGCTAGACCCTGTGCAAAACTACATCGGTCATTGTGCCCGTACGTCGCGTGTGCGCATTGCGCTGCATACGCATGCTTAGAACTACCGTTTTTTTGCCTGATCGCTGCGCTGAAAACAAATGCAGCTAGCAATCAACTCGGAATGACCCGTCATCCTGATGTGTACGTAGCCTTAGAAAAAATATAACAAACAGAGAGTAACAGTCTTTTAAGTTCAGAAAACAAGAAAAGTTCAAAAATGATTTACAATCTAGGTAAGTACAAGAAGTTGTATGATATAACCATTAAAAAGATGTAGGTAAAACTACACATTCAATAAATAAAATACCAAATAACCAAAGGGTGTGTGTCGCTTAATAGCAGGTGAACCTGGCAAGTAGGTTGGGTCATGCTGCCTTCTCTATACAGCAACAAATACAACTTTCAGACTCAGATCCTAAATTAAACCCTTTTCTTAACTACCGAAGGCTGCAAAAAGGGATGAGGCCTTTAGAAGTGTGTCTGTCAGCTCTTCACAAGAACTCATTCCGTTGATTAATTGAGCATAGAAAATTAGACTTCCCCTCCTTTCACTTAATGCTGTTCCTTCCAGGTTACAGTACAGGCCAGGGAAAATTCAGGAGCTGTGCAAATGAGTGGAATCTCTGGCTAAAGGCAACGAGGTCGCAGGTTAAATGCAGATAGCTTCTCCGGAGGACACACGCCTGAATCCATTTGCATTTTAATATCCTCAACAAGCGGCATAGGATCTTCGTTTTTGAGGACAGCTTGTTTGCAAAACACCATTAACGGGATATTTATAGGGCCAGCGGCAGGCCGACCCTTAGCCCTGTTTTGTTAAACACAAATGAGACATTAATCAGATGGACTTCCGGCCACAGTTGCTATTGTCTTCAAATGTCAGCGAGAGACGATATCATCAATGCCAAGCTTTAGTCCTGAGGTGGCTAAGCAGCAGACAAGTCCAAAATAGGTTTACTCTTTTATTTATAGCTGGTACATTAACAAAGACCCCATGCTGTATTTCTGAAATTGCTGGCTGAAAATACATGCTGAAATTAGTTTCCGGGGACTCTACTGCAAGACATGTGAACCTGCACCTATCAGGGGATCAGTAGGTGTTCCCAACATACGGGATGCTGGCTGTCACTATACCGACAGCAGCATCCCGTCAGCCAGAATGCCGGCAGCAGGGTGAGCACATAGAGGCCCCTTGCAGGCTCGCTGCGCTCGCCACGCTGAGGGAACAGTGGCTCGCTTAGCTCGCCACAAGCTCTATTCTCCCTCTGTGGGTGTCATGGACAGTAAGAGAATCACCTATCTTGCCAGTATTCCAGCGGCGGCATTTTACCCATGTCGGGATTCCGACACCGGTATTGCGACCATTGGGATCCCGACAAGCGGTATATTAAACATATACAACTTATCAGGGTCCATTTCTTAACACTGCATTCTGGTTCAAAATGTACACTTGCTTATTACATTGTGTAGTTTGTGTTAGACAGTAAGCTTAGATGTAAGCTCTCACAAGCAGGGCCCTTTTCCCTCATGTGCTTTTCATGCTGTTACTTAAACCATCTTCAATGGCACCAAATCCCACGGCTTTCTGCCACCCTGATACTTAATTCAGTGTCGTCTGCTGATACAGATGTGGTAATATTCCCTGTACTTGTCCTATATTATCTTCAACTGTAAGTCACTCTTTTCTGTTTTGCTTATTCGTTTATGTACTCTGTAATTGGGCGCTGCGGATACCTTGTAGTGCCATATAAATTAAGAATAATAATATTAATAAGAGATACTGTACATGCACTGTACAGTAGCGGATCTTGCCACGGGCAAGCAGGACTTTTGCCCGGGGCGCCGCCTTCCGGAGGGCGCCGGCGCCATCCGGAGGGCGCCGCACTGTGGCAAGATCCACTACTGTGCCCCCCGCTGTCACCCCCGCCGCTGTGCCCCCTGCTGGTCCCCCACTCTGAAGGGAACCAGACGCTACGCGTCTATTTTCCCTTCGTGGAGGGGACCTTTACTGTGCGGTGAGCGATTACATCATCGCGCACCGCACAGCATTATGTCACAGACGCTAGGGGTCATAATTGACCTCTAGTGTCTATGCTGATCGAGGAGAGGAGCGGCGCCAGCGGCTGTCTGCAGTGGTCTGGATCAGGAACGGGGATAGTAAGTATACTTTTTTTTTTTATTCCAGCGGCGCTACAGGGGGCACAAATGGGGGCGTTACTGACCATGCCCCCGTGTGAAGCCACGCCCCTATATTTTTGCCCAGGGCGCAACCACAGCCAGAACCGGCCCTGGCACTGTACAATAATTGTTAAATAGACCTTTCCATGCTAAGGCATGTTGACGTTACTCCTGGTGGAGATTACCACATATAGAGGCAGATGTATTAACCTGGAGAAGGCATAAGGAAGTGATAAACCAGTGATATGTGCAAGGTGATAAATGCACCAGCCAATCAGATCCTAACTGTTAATTTACATATTGGAGCTGATTGGCTGGTGTGTTTATCACCTTGCACTTATCACTGGTTTATCACTTCCTTATGATTTCTCCAGGTTAGTACATCTGCCCCATAATGTCCTATTGTCAGAGGATTAAAGAGACATGCAAATCTCTTTTCAGCTGCCTGCTGACTATAGGCATTGTTTACCTAGCAGTAGCCCATCTAGCCACTGAACTCTTGCTTTCGCCACTGAACTCTTGCACTTGTCGGAGGTAACACTGATTTATACATATATTTATATATATTAGAGATGAGCGGGTTCAGTTCTCCGAGAACCAAACCCCCCCGAACTCCACGTGGTTTACACAAGTCCGAGGCAGGCTCGGTTGTTCCCGCCTGACTCGGAAAACCCGAACGAGGCAAAACGTCATCATCCCATTGTCAGATTCTCGTGAAATTCGGATTCCATATAAAGAGCCGCGCGTTGCCGCCATTTTCACTCGTGCATTGTAGAGAGACGTGGCTACGGTGAGGAATCGGGGGATGAGGATGAGGTGGACATCTTGCCTCTGTAGAGCCAGACCCTGAAATGATGGGTTTGTTAAAGTGTGCATGTCCTGTTTATACAATATAAGGGTGGGAGGGCCCAAGGACAATTCCATCTTGCACCTCTTTTTTTTAATTTATCTTTGCGTTATAATAACCATAATTTCCACTCATTTCCAGTCTATTCTGAACACCTCACAATATTATTTTTAGTCCTACAATTTGCACCGAGGTCGCTGGATGACTAAGCTAAGCGACCCAAGTGGGCGACACAAACACCTGGCTCATCTAGGAGTGGCACTGCAGTGTCAGACAGGATGGCACTTCAAAAAATAGTCCCCAAACAGCACATGATGCAAAGAAAAAAAGAGGTGCACCAAGGTCGCTGTGTGACTAAGCTAAGTGACCCAAGTGGCCGACACAAACACCTGGCCCATCTAGGAGTGGCACTGCAGTGTCAGACAGGATGGCACTTCAAAAAAATAGTCCCCAAACAGCACATGATGCAAAGAAAAAAAGAGGTGCAACAAGGTCGCTGGATGGTTAAGCTAAGTGACCCAAGTGGCCGACACAAACAACTGGCCCATCTAGGAGTGGCACTGCAGTGTCAGACAGGATGGCACTTCAAAAAATAGTCCCCAAACAGCACATGATGCAAAGATAAATTAAGGAAAAAAAGAGGTGCAAGATGGAATTGTCCTTGGGCCCTCCCACCCACCCTTATGTTGTATAAACAGGACATGCACACTTTAACAAACCCATCATTTCAGTGACAGGGTCTGCCACACGACTGTGACTGAAATGACTGGTTGGTTAGGTTTGGGCCCCCACCAAAAAAGAAGTAATCAATCTCTCCTTGCACAAACTGGCTCGACAGAGGCAAGATGTCCACCTCCTCCTCATCGTCTGATTCCTCACCCCTTTCACTGTGTACATCCCCCTCCTCACAGATTATTAAATCGTCCCCACTGGAATCCACCATCTCAGGTCCCTGTGTACTTTTTGTAGGCAATTGCTGATGAATGTCTCCACGGAGGAATTGATTATAATTAATTTTGATGAACATCATCTTTTCCACATTTTCTGAAAGTAACCTCGTACGCCGATTGCTGAGAAGGTGAGTGGCTGCACTAAACACTCTTTCGGAGTACACACTGGAGGGGGGGCAACTTAGGTAGAATAAAGCCAGTTTGTGCAAAGGCCTCCAAATTGCCTCTTTTTCCTGCCAGTATACGTACGGACTGTCTGACGTGCCTACTTGGATGCGGTCACTCATATAATCCTCCACCATTCTTTCAATGGCGACAGAATCATATGCAGTGACAGTAGATGACATGTCAGTAATCGTTGGCAGGTCCTTCAGTCCGGACCAGATGTCAGCACTCGCTCCAGACTGCCCTGCATCACCGCCAGCGGGTGGGCTTGGAATTCTTAGCCTTTTCCTCGCAGTCCCAGTTGCGGGAGAATGTGAAGGAGGAGCTGTTGATGGGTCACGTTCCGCTTGACTTGACAATTTTCTCACCAGCAGGTCTTTGAACCTCTGCAGACTTGTTTCTGCCGGAAAGAGAGATCCAACATAGGTTTTAAATCTAAGATCGAGCACGGTGGCCAAAATGTAGTGCTCTGATTTCAACAGATTGACCACCCGTGAATCCTGGTTAAGCGAATTAAGGGCTCCATCCACAAGTCCCACATGCCTAGCGGAATCGCTCTGTTTTAGCTCCTCCTTCAGTCTCTCCAGCTTCTTCTGCAAAAGCCTGATGAGGGGAATGGCCTGCATATAGAGGGTTGAATTCCACCTCGTTACCACCTCTTGCTTCAGATGATGGCGGGGCAGGTTCAGGAGTGTTTGCTGGTGCTCCACTCTTCGGCACGCGGTGGCTGAATGCCGAAAGTGGCCCGCAATTCTTTGGGCCACCGACAGCATCTCTTGCACGCCCCTGTCGTTTTTTAAATAATTCTGCACCACCAAAATTAATATATGTGCAAAACATGGGACGTGCTGGAATTTGCCCACATGTAATGCACGCACAATATTGGTGGCGTTGTCCGATGTCACAAATCCCCAGGAGAGTCCAATTGGGGTAAGCCATTCTGCGATGATGTTCCTCAGTTTCCGTAAGAGGTTGTCAGCTGTGTGCCTCTTATGGAAAGCGGTGATACAAAGCGTAGCCTGCCTAGGAAAGTGTTGGCGTTTGCGAGATGCTGCTACTGGTGCCGCCGCTGCTATTCTTGCTGCGGGAGGCACTACATCTACCCAGTGGGCTGTCACAGTCATATAGTCCTTAGTCTGCCCTGCTCCACTTGTCCACATGTCCGTGGTTAAGTGGACATTGGGTACAACTGCATTTTTTAGGACACTGGTAACTCTTTTTCTGAGGTCTGTGTACATTCTCGGTATTGCCTGCCTAGAGAAATGGAACCTAGATGGTATTTGGTACCGGGGACACAGTACCTCAAGCAAATCTCTAGTTGCCTCTGAATTAACGGTGGATACCGGAACCACGTTTCTCACCGCCCAGGCTGCCAAGGCCAGAGTTATCCGCTTTGCAACAGGATGACTGCTGTGATATTTCATCTTCCTCGCAAAGGACTGTTGGACAGTCAATTGCTTACTGGAAGTAGTACAAGTGGTCTTCCGACTTCCCCTCTGGGATGACGATCGACTCCCAGCAGCAACAACAGCAGCGCCAGCAGCAGTATGCGTTACACTCAAGGATGCATCAGAGGAATCCCAGGCAGGAGAGGACTCGTCAGACTTGACAGTGACATGGCCTGCAGGACTATTGGCTTTCCTGTCTAAGGAGGAAATTGACACTGAGGGAGTTGGTGGTGTGGTTTGCAGGAGCTTGGTTACAAGAGGAAGGGATTTAGTTGGCAGTGGACTGCTTCCGCTGTCACCCAAAGTTTTTGAACTTGTCAATGACTTCTGATGAATGCGCTCCTGGTGACGTATAAGGGAGGATGTACCTAGGTGGTTAACGTCCTTACCCCTACTTATTACAGCTTGACAAAGGCAACACACGGCTTGACACCAGTTGTCTGCATTTCTGTTGAAATAATTCCACACCGAAGAGGTGATTTTTTTTGTAATTTGACCAGGCATGTCAATGGCCATATTCATCCCACGGACAACAGGTGTCTCCCCGGGTGCCTGACTTAAACAAACCACCTCACCATCAGAATCCTACTTGTCAATTTCCTTCTCAGCGCCAGCAACACCCATATCCTCATCCTGGTGTACTTCAACAGTGACATCTTCAATTTGACTATCAGGAACTGGACTGCGGGTGCTCCTTCCAGCACTTGCAGGGGGAGTGCAAATGGTGGAAGGCGCCACCTCTTCCCGTCCAGTGTTGGGAAGGTCAGGCAACGCAACCGACACAATTGGACTCTCCTTGGGGATTTGTGTTTTAGAAGAACGCACAGTTCTTTGTTGTGCTTTTGCCAGCTTAAGTCTTTTCATGCGAGAGGATGAGTGCTTCCATCCTCATGTAAATCTGAACCACTAGCCATGAACATAGGCCAGGGTCTCAGCCGTTCCTTGCCACTCCGTGTCGTAAATGGCATATTGGCAAGTTTACACTTCTCCTCAGACGCTTTTAATTTAGATTTTTGGGTCATTTTACTGAACTTTTGTATTTTGGATTTTACATGCTCTCTACTATGACATTGGGCATCGGCCTTGGCAGACGACGTTGATGGCATTTCATCGTCTCGGCCATGACTAGTGGCAGCAGCTTCAGCACGAGGTGGAAGTGGATCTTGCTCTTTCCCTATTTTACCCTCCACATTTTTGTTCTCCATTTTTTAATGTGTGGAATTATATGCCAGTAATATATCAAAAGCAATAGCCTACTGTACCGTACTGCTATATATTATATACTGGTGGTCAGCAAAATTATGCACTGTCCTCCTACTACTGCGCAAAACTTAAATGCACCACAGGTATGGATGGATAGTATACTTGACGACACAGAGGTAGGTAGAGCAGTGGACTACTGTACCGTACTGCTATATATTATATACTGGTGGTCAGCAAAAGTATGCACTGTCCTCCTACTATATATACTGCGCAAAACAACTAAAATGCACCACAGGTATGGATGGATAGTATACTTGACGACACAGAGGTAGGTAGAGCAGGGGACTACTGTACCCTACTGCTATATATTATATACTGGTGGTCAGCAAAATTATGCACTGTCCTCCTACAACTGCGCAAAACTTAAATGCACCAAAGGTATGGATGGATAGTATACTTGACGACACAGAGGTAGGTAGAGCAGTGGACTACTGTACCGTACTGCTATATATTATATACTGGTGGTCAGCAAAATTATGCACTGACCTCCTACTACTGTGCAAAACTTAAATGCACCACAGGTATGGATGGATAGTATACTTGTCGACACAGAGGTAGGTAGAGCAGTGGACTACTATACCGTACTGCTATATATTATATAATGGTGGTCAGCAAAATGATGCACTGTCCTCCTACTATATATACTGCACACAACAACTAAAATGCACCACAGGTATGGATGGATAGTATACTTGATGACGCAGAGGTAGGTAGAGCAGTGGACTACTGTACCGTACTGCTATATATTATATACTGGTGGTCAGAAAAAGTATGCACTGTCCTCCTACTACTGCGCAAAACTTAAATGCCCCACAAGTATGGATGGATAGTATACTTGACAACACAGAGGTAGGTAGAGCAGTGGACTACTGTACCGTACTGCTATATATTATATACTGGTGGTCAGCAAAATTATGCACTGTCCTCCTACTATATATACTGTGCACAACAACTAAAATGCACCACAGGTATGGATGGATAGTATACTTGACGACACAGAGGTAGGTAGAGCAGTGGATTACTGTACCGTACTGCTATATATTATATACTGGTGGTCAGCAAAATTATGCACTGTCCTCCTACTACTGCGCAAAACTTAAATGCACCACAGGTATGGATGGATAGTATACTTGACGACACAGAGGTAGGTAGAGCAGTGGACTACTGTACCGTACTGCTATATATTATATACTGGTGGTCAGCAAAATTATGCACTGTCCTCCTACTATATATACTGTGCACAACAACTAAAATGCACCACAGGTATGGATGGATAGTATACTTGACGACACAGAGGTAGGTAGAGCAGTGGACTACTGTACCGTACTGCTATATATTATATACTGGTGGTCAGCAAAATTATGCACTGTCCTCCTACTATATATACTGTGCACAACAACTAAAATGCACCACAGGTATGGATGGATAGTATACTTGACGACACAGAGGTAGGTAGAGCAGTGGACTACTGTACCGTACTGCTATATATTATATACTGGTGGTCAGCAAAATAATGCACTATCCTCCTAGTACTGTGCAAGACTTAAATGCACCACAGGTATGGATGGATAGTATACTTGACGACACAGAGGTAGGTAGAGCAGTGGACTACTGTACTATACTGCTATATATTATATACTGGTGGTCAGCAAAATTATGCACTGTCCTCCTACTATATATACTGTGCACAACAACTAAAATGCACCACAGGTATGGATGGATAGTATACTTGACGACACAGAGGTAGGTAGAGCAGTGGACTACTGTACCGTACTGCTATATATTATATACTGGTGGTCAGCAAAATTATGCACTGTCCTCCTACTACTGCGCAAAACTTAAATGCACCACAGGTATGGATGGATAGTATACTTGTCGACACAGAGGTAGGTAGAGCAGTGGACTACTGTACCGTACTGCCATATATTATATACTGGTGGTCAGCAAAATTATGCACTATCCTCCTACTATATATACTGCGCACAACAACTAAAATGCCCCACAGGTATGGATGGATAGTATTCTTGACGACACAGAGGTAGGTAGAGCAGTGGACTACTGTACCGTACTGCTATATATTATATACTGGTGGTCAGCAAAATTATGCACTGTCCTCCTACTACTGTGCAAAACTTAAATGCACCACAGGTATGGATGGATAGTATACTTGACGACACAGAGGTAGGTAGAGTAGTGGACTACTGTACCGTACTGCATTATATTATATACTGGTGGTCAGCAAAATTCTGCACTGTCCTCCTACTACTGCACAAAACTTAAATTCACCACAGGTATGGATGGATAGTATATAGTTGATGAAACAGATGTAGGTAGAGCAGTGGACTACTGTACCGTACTGCTATATATTATATACTGATGGTCAGCAAAATTATGCACTGTCCTCCTACTACTGCGCAAAACTTAAATGCCCCACAGGTATGGATTGATAGTATACTTGACGACACAGAGGTAGGTAGAGCAGTGGACTACTGTACTGTACTGCTATATATTATATACTGGTGGTCAGCAAAATTATGCACTGTCCTCCTACTATATATACTGCGCATAATAACTAAAATGCACCACAGGTATTGATGGATAGGATACTTGACGACACAGAGGTAAGTAGAGCAGTGGACTACTGTACCGTACTGCTATATATTATATACTGATGGTCAGCAAAATTATGCACTGTCCTCCTACAACTGCGCAAAACTTAAATGCTCCACAGGTATGGATGGATAGTATACTTGACAACACAGAGGTAGGTAGAGCAGTGGACTACTGTACCGTACTGCTATATATTATATACTGGTGGTCAGCAGAATTATGCACTGTCCTCCTACTATATATACTGTGAACAACAACTAAAATGCACCACAGGTATGGATGGATAGTATACTTGACGACACAGAGGTAGGTAGAGCAGTGGACTACTGTATCGTACTGCTATATATTATATACTGGTGGTCAGCAAAATTATGCACTGTCCTCCTACTACTGTGCAAAACTTAAATGCACCACAGGTATGGATGGATAGTATACTTGACGACACAGAGGTAGGTAGAGCAGTGGACTACTGTACCGTACTGCTATATATTATATACTGGTGGTCAGCAAAATTATGCACTGTCCTCCTACTATATATACTGTGCACAACAACTAAAATTCACCACAGGTATGGATGGATAGTATACTTGACGACACAGAGGTAGGTAGAGCAGTGGACTACTGTACCGTACTGCTATATATTATATACTGGTGGTCAGCAAAAGTATGCACTGTCCTCCTAGTACTGTGCAAAACTTAAATGCACCACAGGTATGGATGGATAGTATACTTGACGACACAGAGGTAGGTAGAGCAGTGGACTACTGTACTGTACTGCTATATATTATATACTGGTGGTCAGCAAAATTATGCACTGTCCTCCTACTATATATACTGCGCACAACAACTAAAATGCCCCACAGGTATGGATGGATAGTATTCTTGACGACACAGAGGTAGGTAGAGCAGTGGACTACTGTACCGTACTGCTATATATTATATACTGGTAGTCAGCAAAATTATGCACTGTCCTCCTACTACTGCGCAAAACTTAAATGCCCCACAGGTATGGATTGATAGTATACTTGACGACACAGAGGTAGGTAGAGCAGTGGACTACTGTACCGTACTGCTATATATTATATACTGGTGGTCAGCAAAATTATGCACTGTCCTCCTACTACTGCGCAAAACTTAAATGCACCACAGGTATGGATGGATAGTACACTTGACCACACAGAGGTAGGTAGAGCAGTGGACTACTGTACCGTACTGCTATATATTATATACTGGTGGTCAGCAAAATTATGCACTGTACTCCTACTATATATACTGCGCACAACAACTAAAATGCACCACAGGTATTGATGGATAGGATACTTGACGACACAGAGGTAAGTAGAGCAGTGGACTACTGTACCGTACTGCTATATATTATATACTGATGGTCAGCAAAATTATGCACTGTCCTCCTACTACTGCGCAAAACTTAAATGCTCCACAGGTATGGATGGATAGTATACTTGACAACACAGAGGTAGGTAGAGCAGTGGACTACTGTACCGTACTGCTATATATTATATACTGGTGGTCAGCAGAATTATGCACTGTTCTCCTACTATATATACTGTGAACAACAACTAAAATGCACCACAGGTATGGATGGATAGTATACTTGACGACACAGAGGTAGGTAGAGCAGTGGACTACTATATCGTACTGCTATATATTATATACTGGTGGTCAGCAAAATTATGCACTGTCCTCCTACTACTGTGCAAAACTTAAATGCACCACAGGTATGGATGGATAGTATACTTGACGACACAGAGGTAGGTAGAGCAGTGGACTACTGTACCGTACTGCATTATATTATATACTGGTGGTCAGCAAAATTCTGCACTGTCCTCCTACTACTGCACAAAACTTAAATTCACCACAGGTATGGATGGATAGTATATAGTTGATGAAACAGATGTAGGTAGAGCAGTGGACTACTGTACCGTACTGCTATATATTATATACTGATGGTCAGCAAAATTATGCACTGTCCTCCTACTACTGCGCAAAACTTAAATGCCCCACAGGTATGGATTGATAGTATACTTGACGACACAGAGGTAGGTAGAGCAGTGGACTACTGTACTGTACTGCTATATATTATATACTGGTGGTCAGCAAAATTATGCACTGTCCTCCTACTATATATACTGCGCATAACAACTAAAATGCACCACAGGTATTGATGGATAGGATACTTGACGACACAGAGGTAAGTAGAGCAGTGGACTACTGTACCGTACTGCTATATATTATATACTGAAGGTCAGCAAAATTATGCACTGTCCTCCTACAACTGCGCAAAACTTAAATGCTCCACAGGTATGGATGGATAGTATACTTGACAACACAGAGGTAGGTAGAGCAGTGGACTACTGTACCGTACTGCTATATATTATATACTGGTGGTCAGCAGAATTATGCACTGTCCTCCTACTATATATACTGTGAACAACAACTAAAATGCACCACAGGTATGGATGGATAGTATACTTGATGACACAGAGGTAGGTAGAGCAGTGGACTACTGTATCGTACTGCTATATATTATATACTGGTGGTCAGCAAAATTATGCACTGTCCTCCTACTACTGTGCAAAACTTAAATGCACCACAGGTATGGATGGATAATATACTTGACGACACAGAGGTAGGTAGAGCAGTGGACTACTGTACCGTACTACATTATATTATATACTGGTGGTCAGCAAAATTCTGCAATGTCCTCCTACTACTGCACAAAACTTAAATGCACCACAGGTATGGATGGATAGTATATAGTTGATGAAACAGATGTAGGTAGAGCAGTGGACTACTGTACCGTACTGCTATATATTATATACTGGTGGTCAGCAAAATTATGCACTGTCCTCCTACTACTGCGCAAAACTTAAATGCACCACAGGTATGGATGGATAGTATACTTGACACAAAGGTAGGTAGAGCAGTGGACTACTGTACCGTACTGGTATATATTATATACTGATGGTTAGCAAAATTATGCACTGTCCTCCTACTATATATACTGCGCACAACAACTAAAATGCACCACAGGTATGGATGGATAGTATACTTGATGAAACCGAGGTAGGTAGAGCAGTGGACTACTGTACCGTACTGCTTCATATTATATACTGGTGGATAGCAAAATTATGCACTGTCCTCCTACTATATACACTGCGCACAACAACTAAAATGCAACACAGGTATGGATGGATAGTATACTTTACGACACAGAGGTAGGTAGAGCAGTGGACTACTGTACTGTACTGCTATATATTATATACTGGTGGTCAGCAAAATTATGCACTGTCCTCCTACTATATATACTGCGCACAACAACTAAAATGCCCCACAGGTATGGATGGATAGTATTCTTGACGACACAGAGGTAGGTAGAGCAGTGGACTACTGTACCGTACTGCTATATATTATATACTGGTGGTCAGCAAAATTATGCACTGTCCTCCTACTACTGCGCAAAACTTAAATGCACCACAGGTATGGATGGATAGTATACTTGACGACACAGAGGTAGGTAGAGCAGTGGACTACTGTACCGTACTGCTATATATTATATACTGGTGGTCAGCAAAAGTATGCACTGTCCTTCTACTACTGCGCAAAACTTAAATGCACCACAGGTATGGATGGATAGTATACTTGATGACACAGAGGTAGGTTGAGCAGTGGACTGCTGTACCGTACTGCTATATATTATATACTGGTGGTCAGCAAAATTATGCACTGTCCTCCTACTATATATACTGCGCACAACAACTAAAATGCACCACAGGTCTGGATGGATAGGATACTTGACGACACAGAGGTAGGTAGAGCAGTGGACTACTGTACCGTACTGCTATATATTATATGCTGGTGGTCAGCAAAATTATGCACTGTCCTCCTACTACTGCGCAAAACTTAAATGCACCACAGGTATGGATGGATAGTATACTTGACGACACAGAGGTAGGTAGAGCAGTGGACTACTGTACCGTACTGCTATATATTATATACTGTTGATCAGCAAAATTATGCACTGTCCTCCTACTATATATACTGCGCACAACAAATAAAATGCACCACAGGTATGGATGGATAGTATACTAGATGACACAGAGGTAGGTTGAGCAGTGGACTACTGTACCGTACTGCTATATATTATATACTAGTGGTTAGCAAAATTCTGCACTGTCCTCCTACTACTGTGCAAAAGTTCAATGCACCACAGGTATGGATGGATAGTATACTTGACGACACAGAGGCGAGTAGAGCAGTGGACTACTGTACCGTACTGCTATATATTATATACTGGTGGTCAGCAAAATTATGCACTGTCCTCCTACTATATATACTGCGCACAACAACTAAAATGCACCACAGGTATGGATGGATAGTATACTTGATGAAACAGAGGTAGGTAGAGCAGTGGACTACTATAACGTACTGCTACATATTATATACTGGTGGATAGCAAAATTATGCACTGTCCTCCTACTATATACACTGCGCACAACAACTAAAATGCACCACAGGTATGGATGGATAGTATACTTGACGACACAGAGGTAGGTAGAGCAGTGGACTACTGTACTGTACTGCTATATATTATATACTGGTGGTCAGCAAAATTATGCACTGTCCTCCTACTATATATACTGCGCACAACAACTAAAATGCCCCACAGGTATGGATGGATAGTATTCTTGACGACACAGAGGTAGGTAGAGCAGTGGACTACTGTACCGTACTGCTATATATTATATACTGGTGGTCAGCAAAATTATGCACTGTCCTCCTACTACTGCGCAAAACTTAAATGCACCACAGGTATGGATGGATAGTATACTTGACGACACAGAGGTAGGTAGAGCAGTGGACTACTGTACCGTACTGCTATATATTATATACTGGTGGTCAGCAAAAGTATGCACTGTCCTTCTAGTACTGCGCAAAACGCAAAATGCACCACAGGTATGGATGGATAGTATACTTGATGACAGAGAGGTAGGTAGAGCAGTGGACTACTGTACCGTACTGCTATATATTATATACTGGTGGTCAGCAGAATTATGCACTGTCCTCCTACTATATATACTGTGAACAACAACTAAAATGCACCACAGGTATGGATGGATAGTATACTTGATGACACAGAGGTAGGTAGAGCAGTGGACTACTGTATCGTACTGCTATATATTATATACTGGTGGTCAGCAAAATTATGCACTGTCCTCCTACTACTGTGCAAAACTTAAATGCACCACAGGTATGGATGGATAGTATACTTGACGACACAGAGGTAGGTAGAGCAGTGGACTACTGTACCGTACTACATTATATTATATACTGGTGGTCAGCAAAATTCTGCAATGTCCTCCTACTACTGCACAAAACTTAAATGCACCACAGGTATGGATGGATAGTATATAGTTGATGAAACAGATGTAGGTAGAGCAGTGGACTACTGTACCGTACTGCTATATATTATATACTGGTGGTCAGCAAAATTATGCACTGTCCTCCTACTACTGCGCAAAACTTAAATGCACCACAGGTATGGATGGATAGTATACTTGACACAAAGGTAGGTAGAGCAGTGGACTACTGTACCGTACTGGTATATATTATATACTGATGGTTAGCAAAATTATGCACTGTCCTCCTACTATATATACTGCGCACAACAACTAAAATGCACCACAGGTATGGATGGATAGTATACTTGATGAAACCGAGGTAGGTAGAGCAGTGGACTACTGTACCGTACTGCTTCATATTATATACTGGTGGATAGCAAAATTATGCACTGTCCTCCTACTATATACACTGCGCACAACAACTAAAATGCAACACAGGTATGGATGGATAGTATACTTTACGACACAGAGGTAGGTAGAGCAGTGGACTACTGTACTGTACTGCTATATATTATATACTGGTGGTCAGCAAAATTATGCACTGTCCTCCTACTATATATACTGCGCACAACAACTAAAATGCCCCACAGGTATGGATGGATAGTATTCTTGACGACACAGAGGTAGGTAGAGCAGTGGACTACTGTACCGTACTGCTATATATTATATACTGGTGGTCAGCAAAATTATGCACTGTCCTCCTACTACTGCGCAAAACTTAAATGCACCACAGGTATGGATGGATAGTATACTTGACGACACAGAGGTAGGTAGAGCAGTGGACTACTGTACCGTACTGCTATATATTATATACTGGTGGTCAGCAAAAGTATGCACTGTCCTTCTACTACTGCGCAAAACTTAAATGCACCACAGGTATGGATGGATAGTATACTTGATGACACAGAGGTAGGTTGAGCAGTGGACTGCTGTACCGTACTGCTATATATTATATACTGGTGGTCAGCAAAATTATGCACTGTCCTCCTACTATATATACTGCGCACAACAACTAAAATGCACCACAGGTCTGGATGGATAGGATACTTGACGACACAGAGGTAGGTAGAGCAGTGGACTACTGTACCGTACTGCTATATATTATATGCTGGTGGTCAGCAAAATTATGCACTGTCCTCCTACTACTGCGCAAAACTTAAATGCACCACAGGTATGGATGGATAGTATACTTGACGACACAGAGGTAGGTAGAGCAGTGGACTACTGTACCGTACTGCATTATATTATATACTGGTGGTCAGCAAAATTCTGCACTGTCCTCCTACTACTGCACAAAACTTAAATGCACCACAGGTATGGATGGATAGTATATAGTTGATGAAACAGATGTAGGTAGAGCAGTGGACTACTGTACCGTACTGCTATATATTATATACTGGTGGTCAGCAAAATTATGCACTGTCCTCCTACTACTGCGCAAAACTTAAATGCACCACAGGTATGGATGGATAGTATACTTGACACAAAGGTAGGTAGAGCAGTGGACTACTGTACCGTACTGGTATATATTATATACTGATGGTCAGCAAAATTATGCACTGTCCTCCTACTATATATACTGCGCACAACAACTAAAATGCACCACAGGTATGGATGGATAGTATACTTGATGAAACAGAGGTAGGTAGAGCAGTGGACTACTGTACCGTACTGCTACATATTATATACTGGTGGATAGCAAAATTATGCACTGTCCTCCTACTATATACACTGCGCACAACAACTAAAATGCACCACAGGTATGGATGGATAGTATACTTGACGACACAGAGGTAGGTAGAGCAGTGGACTACTGTACTGTACTGCTATATATTATATACTGGTGGTCAGCAAAATTATGCACTGTCCTCCTACTATATATACTGCGCACAACAACTAAAATGCCCCACAGGTATGGATGGATAGTATTCTTGACGACACAGAGGTAGGTAGAGCAGTGGACTACTGTACCGTACTGCTATATATTATATACTGGTGGTCAGCAAAATTATGCACTGTCCTCCTACTACTGCGCAAAACTTAAATGCACCACAGGTATGGATGGATAGTATACTTGACGACACAGAGGTAGGTAAAGCAGTGGACTACTGTACCGTACTGCTATATATTATATACTGGTGGTCTGCAAAAGTATGCACTGTCCTTCTACTACTGCGCAAAACTTAAATGCACCACAGGTATGGATGGATAGTATACTTGATGACACAGAGGTAGGTTGAGCAGTGGACTACTGTACCGTACTGCTATATATTATATACTGGTGGTCAGCAAAATTATGCACTGTCCTCCTACTATATATACAGCGCACAACAACTAAAATGCACCACAGGTCTGGATGGATAGGATACTTGACGACACAGAGGTAGGTAGAGCAGTGGACTACTGTACCGTACTGCTATATATTATATGCTGGTGGTCAGCAAAATTATGCACTGTCCTCCTACTACTGCGCAAAACTTAAATGCACCACAGGTATGGATGGATAGTATACTTGACGACACAGAGGTAGGTAGAGCAGTGGACTACTGTACCGTACTGCTATATATTATATAATGGTGGTCAGCAAAATTATGCACTGTCCTCCTACTACTGCGCAAAACTTAAATGCAACACAGGTATGGATGGATAGTATACTTGACGACACAGAGGTAGGTAGAGCAGTGGACTACTGTACCGTACTGCTATATATTATATACTGTTGATCAGCAAAATTATGCACTGTCCTCCTACTATATATACTGCGCACAACAAATAAAATGCACCACAGGTATGGATGGATAGTATACTAGATGACACAGAGGTAGGTTGAGCAGTGGACTGCTGTACCGTACTGCTATATATTATATACTAGTGGTTAGCAAAATTCTGCACTGTCCTCCTACTACTGTGCAAAAGTTCAATGCACCACAGGTATGGATGGATAGTATACTTGACGACACAGAGGTGAGTAGAGCAGTGGACTACTGTACCGTACTGCTATATATTATATACTGGTGGTCAGCAAAATTATGCACTGTCCTCCTACTATATATACTGCGCACAACAACTAAAATGCACCACAGGTATGGATGGATAGTATACTTGATGAAACAGAGGTAGGTAGAGCAGTGGACTACTGTACCGTACTGCTACATATTATATACTGGTGGATAGCAAAATTATGCACTGTCCTCTTACTATATACACTGCGCACAACAACTAAAATGCACCACAGGTATGGATGGATAGTATACTTGACGACACAGAGGTAGGTAGAGCAGTGGACTACTGTACCGTACTGCTATATATTATATACTGGTGGTCAGCAAAATTATGCACTGTCCTCCTACTATATATACTGCGCACAACAACTAAAATGCACCACAGGTCTGGATGGATAGGATACTTGACGACACAGAGGTAGGTAGAGCAGTGGACTACTGTACCGTACTGCTATATATTATATGCTGGTGGTCAGCAAAATTATGCACTGTCCTCCTACTACTGCGCAAAACTTAAATGCGCCACAGGTATGGATGGATAGTATACTTGACGACACAGAGGTAGGTAGAGCAGTGGACTACTGTACCGTACTGCTATATATTATATACTGGTGGTCAGCAAAATTATGCACTGTCCTCCTACTATATATACTGCGCACAACAACTAAAATGCACCACAGGTCTGGATGGATAGGATACTTGACGACACAGAGGTAGGTAGAGCAGTGGACTACTGTACCGTACTGCTATATATTATATGCTGGTGGTCAGCAAAATTATGCACTGTCCTCCTACTACTGCGCAAAACTTAAATGCACCACAGGTATGGATGGATAGTATACTTGACGACACAGAGGTAGGTAGAGCAGTGGACTACTGTACCGTACTGCTATATATTATATACTGTTGATCAGCAAAATTATGCACTGTCCTCCTACTATATATACTGCGCACAACAAATAAAATGCACCACAGGTATGGATGGATAGTATACTAGATGACACAGAGGTAGGTTGAGCAGTGGACTACTGTACCGTACTGCTATATATTATATACTAGTGGTTAGCAAAATTCTGCACTGTCCTCCTACTACTGTGCAAAAGTTCAATGCACCACAGGTATGGATGGATAGTATACTTGACGACACAGAGGTGAGTAGAGCAGTGGACTACTGTACCGTACTGCTATATATTATATACTGGTGGTCAGCAAAATTATGCACTGTCCTCCTACTACTGCGCACAACAACTAAAATGCACCACAGGTATGGATGGATAGTATACTTGACGACACAGAGGTAGGTAGAGCAGTGGACTACTGTACCATACTGATATAATACTGGTGGTCACTGGCCAGCAAAATTCTGCACTGTCCTCCTACTATATACTACAATGCAGCACAGATATGGAGCGTTTTTCAGGCAGAGAACGTAAATATTTTCAGCACACTGAACACAGATATTTGCAAGCACACTGAGCACAGATATTTGCAGCACACTGAGCACAGATATTTGCAGCACACTGAACACAACTGAGAGAACGCTGCACACGTCCTCTCCCTATCATCTCCAATGCACGAGTGAAAATGGCGGCGACGCGCGGCTCCTTATATAGAATACGAATCTCGCGAGAATCCGACAGCGGGATGATGACGTTCGGGCGCGCTCGGGTTAACTGAGCAAGGCGGGAAGATTTGAGTCCGCCTCGGAACCGTGTAAAATAGGTGAAGTTCGGGGGTTTCGGATTCCGAGGAACCGAACCCGCTCATCACTAACCCTAACCCACCCTGCAGCCTAACCCTAACCATCTTTTCTGTCTTGGACACTCCATGGCATCACACCCTCACGCTTATAGTCACTATTTTTTCACTACCTCCTATGTGTTATTTTATCCATGTATATTTTTTTCACCCACTTTATATCTAATTATATCTAATTTCTGCACTCAGTAACTACCTATGCTTATCCTACACTTTATTACACCTCACGATTTTCTACTAGTGTGATGCCTTAGGAGGGTTCATGGCTGGGCTGATTTGGGGGTGCCCTGTGCCCCAATGTGAACCCCAAAGTGTTAGGGACTTGCTCGATAGAGGTGACCTCGACGTGGTGAGCAAGCCCATATCATTGTCCAATTATATGCTAACAACCTCTTATTATATATTATATATTGTAATTTACAGTAATGATTGCATAATGCATCTGCACCCATTTCTTCCCCTGTAACCCTAACCATCCCCTAGTGCCTAACCCTAACCCCAGTACTTGCCGTGAAGATTCTGACCATCGAGATTCCGCTTTCAGGATTCTGTTGGGATTATGATCACGTTCTAAATGTGTCATGTGTGAACATATATGTGAAGACAAACAATTAATTTGATATTCTTCTCTTTATAATTCAAACTTATTTATATTATACAATGACGTATACATTATTAAAGATAATGGAAGTAATTTTATGTCCATAGAGCAGCATTTTTTGTGGGCTTTTTTATGGCCAATTAATTTTTGATGACTTCTGACATTGTTAGAATTGTACAGAAAGTTGCACTCATATATTAAGTGTTGGAAACTTCTCTCTCCTGGGCATTGTATTCATACCAATGATTGATAGTGTCGTTGTGGGTATGACTTCCTTAAATGATGGTAGAGTGTTCATGCACCAGAGTATGAAATGTATAAGAAGAACGTGACCACAAATAAAACAACATCGATACAACTATTGACTACTGTTTGGAGAGTCACAGTGCAGAGTTACCCCTTTCACACTGCACAAATAACCTGGTTTTTTAACCCGGTATATTGTCGGGTTGACAGGGGTCACTGTGCGGTGTGAAAGGGGCCATGGATGAATTCCCGGGTCACCTGACCCTGTAATTCAACCCGGGTTATATGAAGGGTTATTCCCCGGTAATTACCGGGTCAGGCGCAGTGTGAACGGGTTAGCCGGTTTGATGTGACCTGGTACCCATTCACTACATAGGCAGCGCGAAGATGATATCATCTCGCAGCGCCACCTCCGCCCCTGCCCCCGTTCCCGATGCCGGCTCCGTCCCTGCCCCCGGATGGCAACCCAACCTGGCACATTGCTGGGTCGGGATTGCGGTCTGTAGGGCCCAATGCTGGGTCCTACCCGGGAAGGACCCATTTCCAATTCCAGGGTGGGACCCGGTATTGCAATCTGAAAGCGGTATCAGTTCGATAGCTGCTGAGTATGACAGTCTTGCTGAAAGTAGCTTCTCAGATGCCACGGAACCAGTTCCTGTAACTGCTATGACTAATAAGTTCATGTAGTAGTTGCCTATTTGTCATGTAGGTAGAAAGGTAATGTCACAACTGAGGGCTGAGGCTGACCTGGGGAAGCCTCAGATGTAGGGGCTGGTGTGTATGTGAACCGTGAAGGTAGAATAGGGTTCCTGGACATACAGGAGATCTAAGCACCGTCTGCCCGAAGTCAGTTTATTGAACACACAGTGTTGACACCTTGGTAATTCAATGACTTCAACTGTAAATGTGCAGAATGATATAACAGTACTGTTCCTAGGAGCGCAATGGTAATGAGTGCTGTGGCTATGCAGAACTAGATGACAAAGTCCTTGCAAGACCCAGAGTAGGTAAGTCCGTAGGCCACAGCTAACCACTGTAATGAGGAACGAGCTGGTACTTCCCAGCAGATGATACACAGGAAGCTGGGATAGGCACAGGGCACATAGGTTGAAGTGGTTCTTGGAAGAACTGCCAGAGACTACAGGATGGAACCGGTGCAAACGGAAGTTGTGCTGAACTCACTGCTGAAGTTTAGAGTCCGATGGTGAGTATCGATGGAGACTGTGGTTTGATGTTGTGTGGTGGATGATGCAGGGCGATACTGGAATACCGCTGGAGACGGAGAGTGGTACTGGTGATGATGAAGGACACCGCTGAAGGCTGATAGTGACACAGGAGCACTGCTGGAAGCTGGAAGCGATGTTGGAGCAACGCTGGAAGCTGGAAGCTGGAAGCCAGTGATGAATTCACTATGGAGCACAGAGAGCGATGTTGTAGGCCGTGTAAGCTGGGAGTGATATCCGAACACCGCTGGAAGCTGTGGGCGATGCAGGACCAACGCTGTAAGCTGGAAGCTGGTGACAGATCACTGCAGATGAACAGGAACAATGCTGGAACACTGCAGACGTCAGGCTGCACCGCAGGATGGTAACTGATGCGGGTCTCTTAGTGGAGCGAGATCACAGGAGCTGGAATACCTGGAAACACAAGCTGGAGAATCCACAAACAGGAGAGACATGTGTAACTGGGTTAGACAACCAAAGCACTGACGATTAGGCAGCCTTGATGCAGGATATTTATACCAGCTGGGAAGCAGGTATTGGCTGGGTAATCAGGCAGAGTCCAGAGTGTAGCGGATAGGCTGTAGAATGACATGTGATGAAATCAAACATGGCTGCACCCATGTTTGAATCTGGAGGGAAAGTCTGAACTTTAGCTTGTAGAAATCAGTGGTGATGGCGACGGAGGCGGCAGAGAACAGGAGACGCCATTCACTATAACAGAAGAGATCAACTGCGTAGCTGCCATGATAGCGCTGCCGGGATCACGGAGAGGAGACTGAGGCAAAGTTGTACAGCGCGCTGTAAGCAGACAGCGCAGGTGGAATCCAGGCTTGTAGCGCAGGGCCAGTCTCAGGAGACACTTGGAATGTTAGAAGTAGTGACTAGTTACCCGGATCGTGACAGGTAGAAGGACAGTATTTGGTTGATCATTAAGCCTTGGCCACCTGCTGGTGCTCTTACCTACATACTGTACTCAGTAGCAAATCTTGCTACGGGCACGCAGGATTTTTGCACGGGGTGCCGCCTTCCGGAGGGCGCCGCCGCCGTCCAGAGGGCGGCGCCGCCATGGCAAGATCCGCTACTGGTGGTGCCCCCCGGTGCTGTGCGGTGTGCGATGACGGCATCGCGCACCACTCCGGGTCCCAAGATTCTGTTGCCGGCCTTGTGCATCTGGACAACATAGAAATAGGCATGGACAGTGTTAGCAGTGAATGAGAAGTTTCATTATCCTGTTTGTACACAATATAATTATGTGATCAAATGGAAATCTTTTCCAAGTAGTCCAAATGGAAATATTAATTCATTAATTTGAATACATGGACGTGACTTCACTTAATATAGCAACCACACTAATAAATCAAGTATTAATGGGAGGGGTCAATCCACAATCAGCCAATCAGAAACAGCTAGTTAGTACTGCTGATCATTATCTTCATCATCACAAAGACATTACCTGCATACAGATATGCCTATTATATGTAAAATAAACCAGATGCACAATACGTTCAGTTGCACACGAGCAGCTTTGTGTTTACATTATCACAATATAGCATTTTTGTCTTATAACACATAAACAATAATATTTGTATTATTACAGAACTGAGCATAAATGAAGTATGTAACATTGCTGATTGGTTTAGTTTAGGAAGTATTGCCTTCATTTTTCTAGTTCAATGGTTCTATACTTTTTCAGATTGAGAAGTCTTGAGTACTATTTCACGACCCTCATATTTAGATGAAAAATCATATTTTCATGTTTAAAAATAGATTTCCCATCTTTAAGGCTCATTTGAAACCAACATCCCCCTAATAGAACTTGATTCTTCTTAAGAGGTTAGGTGAACAATGCGCCCTCAGAGCAGTGCCTGCGAGAGACATGATAGTAGCTCTAATTTGCACATCTAGGTCTATTTAAGCCTCAGATTGGCTCATTGTGCCTCAGAAAGACGTGGCTGATAGAACCCAGAATTAGAGCTCTGTACATTTGTAGAAATGGCACCAATTGGCTGCATGACATATCCTGATTGCGGCCTAATCTGTCTGTAAAAACCTAGATCAGACCCCATGGGGAAATATTTATGAATCCTGATTGTGACATCCCATTTAGTGTCTCATCCTAGATTTACCTGCATTTGCAACTGCCAGACACTGTACACAAGAAAGGAGAGAAACTGAAGCTAATTTCCATACCCCTATTTCAAATAAAACATAAAAACTTAAAGTTCATTTAAACTTTTATTCAGTACAGATATCTCAAGGACTCGCGCACACACACACACACACACACACACACACACACACACACACACACACACACACACACACACGTGTACTGAGATAGTTGTCCCTGTAAATGCCCCAATGTTATACTCATTATCTCATAGGGTACAGTTGTATGTTCATATTTAGCAAATAAAGCAAACACTTATTACTATATTCTCCATATATTCCATGATAGTTGTTGGCTGGCCGCATTGTTAGCCTTTGCCAGTGGCTTAACTACTGTAGGTGCAAAGGATGCAGCTGCTGTACACCCTGGCTGCCTCCAGGACTCGCTGCTACCCAGTCACTTATTGATTGGGCTGCCAGAAAAGGGACACACTGGGCCGGATCAGATGTGCCCTGCACAGGATCAGTGTTGTGCTGTGACCAGAGCATGGTGGATCTGCAGCGTTCATCGCAGACATGTGCTCCCCAGTCATTGAGCCCCTGTGAGCCCTGGGATGTGGCACAGTGCTGCTGGTGACCCTACAACTGCTGCTGGGATGGGGCGGGTGCCCATTGCATCTCCACTGCCTTTCCCTTTCTGCACCGGATCTCCCCTACTCTGGTCAGCCAGCCCCGGCCTGTCTCCCCGGCAGCTCCCATGGACATAGTGGGGCTCTTGCTGGCCTCGGACCCCAACCTCCAGATCACCATAACATTCCTAACTACCAGGAGGGCTGATGTCAAAGCACACTCACACATCTATCTATCTGCTGTATTTCAGAACATGGGACCCGCTGGGCTAGCAGTTTTACTATGCACATGGGCATCTATTAGCAAGCGAAGCGTTTCAATATTTGGGACAAGTTTATTGATGAAGCAGTTTAGTTATGTTAGACCATGGGGGTACCATGTTCTGAACTCCAACTCTGTCTAAGCGGGTGTGAGGCCAGTAATACTTGCATAGTGTGGCTACTTACAACAGCAGGTGGGCATAGGGGGTAATTCAGACCTGATCGCTAAGCTGCATTTTCGCGCAGCGGGCGATCAGGCCCAAACTGTGCATGCCTATGCACTGCAATGTGCAGGTGCGTTGCACGGGTACAAAGCGGATCGCCGCTCAGCGATGGGTTTGTGCGACGGTTCTGTTCACGTGGGCGATCGCAAGGAGATTGACAGGAAGAAGGCGTTCGTGGGTGTCAACTGACCGTTTTCAGGGAGTGTCTGGAAAAATGCAGGCATGTCCAGTGGTGCAAGTGGGCGGATACGGGTGGGTACCCTTAAGAATTTAGCTGTGGGTATGCTGTACCCACCGTCTCCAGGCCACCGCTCCCTCCCTCCTGTTAACTACTACTTTACCCATGTTGTTGTTGTTTGAGTTAATGTTAAGTAATGACTATATGATAGTCAGATTTAGAAAACAATTGATTATTTATTAACAAGACCACGCCCGTACACAGGTTGAGAGGGAACATCCTCTCAAGCCTGGGTCAAAATGCTTCAACAACAGATACATGTCAAAACAATGATTTTTATAACATACAGTTACGCCCCATTCTTATAACCCTCCCATATGAGTTCATACATCTGGAATACAGTGTTATGCAATATTAGAACAATTGGCAAAGAAAACCAAAAGATACTCGTGATCTTCAACTATGTGTCCATATTAGGAATTAAACTGGACTCTATGAGCTTTTCGGATGTGTGTACGTGGATTTTAATATTAGCCAAAAAAGTTGTTTTCGTCTTTGTATAGAGTTCAAATGAAATACAAATGAATATGCTGTATCATCTAGCTAGAAACAAAATGGATTCTCTTATGCTTTTATACTATCATGGTGAATATAGATCACCTTTGATATTGTGATTATTATGTGTATGCATAATATACGTACTATCCCGTAGTACATATATATAGCTGTTAGGCCATTAGAATGTTGCCTCTGTCACAGTATTTGACAGTTCCACCTTCTGATCAGGAACATTATCCATGTGCCCTGTCATCTCAGGGGAATTTCTGGGAATGTATAGTTCGCTAATAATCATTTCATGTAGTATTGCTATTCTGCATCTGGCAGTAGCCTTCTAAATACAACATAGGCTGCACCTGTAGACAGTGAACATCAAAAGAATGGATATAATCACGTCGGGGTCACCAAAGAATAAACCTCATCACAGAATACATCATCACATACAATATACTTACAAAAACATTTTCCTAATCCTTAAAATTGAATACTAGGATTTAAACAGTTATCCTTTCCAGCCCATATCATAATGTCTTCGTTAAAGTTATATTTTTATATCTTGGGCCTCCTTTATATACTTGGCAATACACGTATCCGGATTTGTAATGTCATTGGTTAAATAAGCACAGCAGTGAACTCAAAGTGCTGTTTCCGGAAATCAACAATATTCTCCAATTTGTGGTATTAAAGAATGTAGAATAATGTGGTATCGTAATAGTTCATGTCCAATGTCCTGGAATGTCCTATCATAAATGTCCAATGTCCTGGTGTATCATAAAGTTCAGTCATGATATCAATAACTTTAGATGAAATAAAGTTGATTAATCATAGACTCCATTAGCCATAGGAGAACTTATTAGCCACCTTTACCAATTTGAGGTTTTATTGATGCTCTGGTGACAGAAAAATGTTTCCTGATTACTGAGCCAATAACTCTTTTTAGGAATAGTTCATTAGGAATAGTTCATTCTGCAAGAAAACTTTTCTTAAGTTATTATGTGTTTTTGTATAAAATTGCTAAATTAATCTTCTTAAATAACAAACATCTTCAGAATTAATAGGTAACCAATTATATATCATATCCTAAGGACATAGTGACAACTAACATTCTCCGTTATGTATGATATCTCTTTTAACCTTTGAATCTACTCCTGGTAAAATACATTTACTAAATCATAAACTTTAATGAACATCCTATGTAACCATTACTATTTATATACCTAGCTTATTATATCTAGCACATCTAGAAACATTAGGTTAGTATATTGTAACAGTCCTTTCACATTCCCTTAAATCAACCTTTTCTATCTACATAAGTTAATTGTTTCCTGTATTATTGACCTATTTTATTTCCACTAACTGAAATACACCCGATATGTGTAGCTGATAATATCACTAGTGGTTCTTTCTTGAGATACTGTTGTATCTATACACATGTACCTGTTTTACTGTTATCACAACTCTATAAAGTTTTGGTAATCGCATCAATTGTAACTTACATAGAGAACGTTGGCCTGCTACTATACAATGCTAGTGTCTATGTATACATATCTAACAATTATAATAATAATAATTAGCAATAATATTTATTTAGCAGCAGTACCCAAAATCTTTCCAACAATTAATGGTATTGCTGGACTGGATACTCCTCAGAATAATATCCTAAATTATTAAATTATCCATACATTAATCTATATATCTCTCTTCAAGTCGAGTACAATACTCACAACCACGTTTTTTAAAGGGTGTTCGTTACACCGGTCATACATTTCTCTGGATTTCCTGCTTAGAAAAGAAAAGAGGAAGGAAGGGTCTTATTGAAATAATTTTCATCCACAATAATGGATGAGTACTCATACCTACACCACACGTCTGCTCGCTCTCTCTTCAAAGAAAAGAAATCAAGTCCTAATGCTGTTATAAATAACATCGCTCCCATATACTTTCAGAAATGTTAAAAGTTCTGTAGGATATTAGCTTATAAGCACATAGTCTATTATCAATGATCATAATTATCTCCATCTCGATTGAAGGGTTCATTCAAATACAACTCTGTGGTAGTAACAGTAGTAAAAGTCTTTGTATCTTCATACAATTGTTTTTTTAGTCTTTAGGTTCCTTTAAGCTCTGGTCTCTGACCTTTTCATTTCATTGCAAGCTCATGGATCTAGGAGTCCTTCTTCTGCAGCCTTTGCAACGGCTGTATCAGTAGTCAGCGGTACTTGCCAAGGACCATCCTATGCGATCTGTAATGGAACCGAAACATAAGCAACTTCTCACCATAACACCGTCTTCACTCTCTTAGTGATTTGTCCTGTGCCGGACTGAGTGTTTTCGTGTTGGTTAAATATCTTTCCAAGGTTCTTGCAGCTTTGATATTCTATCAGTAAAGAAACTTTACTGTCTTTGAAACAATAGATCACACATCTGGCCTTATTATTCATTTCTCAAATAGCGCAGCAAACTCCATTGCTTTACTTTACCCCTTAACACCTGTTACACATACTATAGTTCCTTTTTTTTAGCATTAAACTATGTTGTATTAAAACAATGTTGTTTTTAATAAACCCACACATCTGCAGTAAACATGCTGTAGCTTTCTTTATTACCACCACTATCCCTCTCATTATTACATAATTTGTTATTTTGGTCAAATGCCAGAACACAATGTATACTTCTCCATTAAACTTCATCCTACCATAGAAAGCTTGTGAATCTATTTCATTCTAGTTACCCTTAGATTTGCATAACTCATGACATTTCCCATAGTAGAAGTTGGCAGCAAGACTTTATTATTACTAATACTAAGTCACTAATTCCCATACTAATTTCAGTTAACGCACTGTAATTCACCATCCCATTATCCCCTATGGATGCTAGAGAAATTATTCTCCTGTTACTGTCATTTTTTTTTTAAATGCAATGTAAAAATGCAATGTAATAATTATAATTGTCTTACTCATCCACATTATATTCCTTATACTCCCCACTTTTGGGGGTGAGGAAGACAACTGTATCAAAGTTGTATACGGCTCACCGCCGTTGCTGCAAGGGGAGGAGAGCGCAGCATGCGCCTCTCCTGCCCCTCAGTGCCTACCTTCAATTTAGTGCCGGCCCAGATCGGTGCTGAATTGAAGGTAGACACCCACACCGCCGCCGGAGACTGAGGGGTAGGAGAGGCGTACGCTGTGCTCTCTTCCACTCACACACAGGAACAAGACAGAAGCAGTGGTGACCAGCAAGGGAAGGGGCGGTGACCCTGGCACTGGGGGCATATCTGGCACTGGGGGGATGTGTGTATCTGGCACTGGGAGCATATTTGGCACTGGTGGCATATCTGGCACTGGGGGTACATGTGTATCTGGCTCTGGGGGCATATCTGGCACTGGGGGGAAGTGTATCTGGCACTGGGGGCATATCTGGCACTGCGTGGATATGTTTATCTGGCACTGGGGGCATATATGGCACTGGGAGCATATCTGGCACTGTGGAGGCATTTCTGTAACTGGCACTGGGGGCATATCTGACACTGGGGGGACATATGTATCTGGCACTGGGGGCATTTCTTCATCTGGCACTGGGGGCATATATGGCACTGTGGGGGCATTTCTGTATCTGGCACTGGGGGCATATCTGGCACTGGGGGCATATCTGGCACTGTTGGGGCATTTCTGTATCTGGTACTGGGGGGCAATGTATATCTGATACAGTAGGGGCATTTGTGTATCTGGCACTGTGAGGCAATGTATATCTTGCACTCTGGGGGCATTTGTGTATCTGGCACTGTGAGGCAATGTATATCTGGCACTCTGGGGGCATTTGTGTATCTGGCACAGTGAGGCAATATGTATCTGGCACTGTGGGGCAATGTATATCTGGCACTGTGGGGCAACGTGTATCTGGCACTATTGGGGTCATATTTCTATCTGCCCCTCCCCCCATATGTGTATCACACCCCCATTTTCATTGGCCACGCCCCATGTGAAATTTGGCCACACCCATTTTTGTGCGCTCGCCTAAGGCATGTGCACACAGTATCTATAAGACATTTTTTCTACTTGCACCACTGGGCGTGTCCATGCCTTTACAAGGAGGGTCCCTGACGTCAATTCTGGTCCCGGGCAGGCTGATGTGATCGCAGCGGCTGAGTAAGTCATGGGCTGTGCAGAGACTGCACAAAATCTGTACAGCTCTGCTACACATGCGTTCACACACTTGCACTGCAGGCGGCGACTATTTGATCGCAGCAGTGCAAAAATTGCTTGCTAGCGATCAGGTCTGAATTAGGCCCATAGTGTGGCTACTTGCATGTGTGGGGAAGTTGTTCAGTGAAACAGTTTTATTACTGCATGCTGTCTGGTGTTTACCTCCTTTGACCATTTGGCCATTTGTGGACAGGTGTACTATATCTTTTCATTTAGTGAGGTGTAGTCGTGGTGTAAAGGACAGAGTGTGATTCCTGATTGGGAGGGGGGGGAAACAAACAAACAAAGACTGAACAACATCACCAAACAGGTAATTTCAACTTTAAACTTGTTATTTTTTGTACTGTCTGGACATGGCTACTAATAACAGATGAACAGACAAAATTCTTAAAGCTATGTGTGCAAATGCTAGGAGCTTAGGAGACAAAATTCAAAAGCTAATTGCGATAATGACAAGGGATAACCTGGATATTGTCGCAATTACTGAGTCATGGTGCAATGAGAATCATGACTGGGATATAGCTATACCAGGATACAATTTATTTAGGAAGGATAGAATGGGAAGAATAGGAGGAGGGGTAGCAATGTATGTGAAAAAAAGCATAAATGCTACTTTAATACAAAATGTTGAGGACAAAACTGAGGCCCTTTGGGTCACCACGGAAACAGGGGAGAAGGACATTATTCGCATTGGGGTGATCTTTAGACCACCAGGCCAGGGGCAGGATTTGGACAGGAACCTATTGTTGGACATCTCTAAAATGGCTTTAAAGGGAGAAGTTATAATTATGGGAGACGTTAATTTACCTGATGTAAATTGGGAGGGGTCCTTTGCAAGTTCAGCTACAAGTGGCAAATTTCTAAATTCCTTACAGGGAGCATCTCTCAAGCAATTGGTGATGGAGCCCACTCGCAAAGACTCAATATTAGATTTGATTCTTACAAATGGTGACAGGATATCAGACATATATGTGGGTGAGCACCTGGGATCCAGTGATCATCAAGCAGTATGGTTTAGTATAAAGACAGGATCCAACTCCTGTCACACAAAAACAAAGGTGTTGGATTTTAGAAATGCTGACTTTGCAAAAATGGGGAGATGTTTAAGTGATTCATTGGCGAACTGGAGGAACTTGGAAGGAGTGCAGGAGAGATGGGAAAATCTGAAAAGTGCAACACTAAGGGCAACAGACCTTTGTATCAAAAGGGTTAGGAAAAGCACCAGGAAAAGGAAGCCAATGTGGTTCACAAAAGAAGTATCAACTAGTGTGAAAGCAAAAAAGATGGCTTTTAGGAAATACAAACAGAAGCTGAGAAGACAATGGCCAAGTCGGTAGATAAAGGGGGCAAAACTTTTTTTAAGTATATAAATGAAAGGAGAAAATCAAATGGAGGAATAATAAGACTTAAGACAGAGAGTGAGAATTTGGTGGAAGGAGACAAGGCAATAGCAGATCACCTAAATAATTATTTTTGCTCAGTATTTACTACAGAAGGAGAAGGGAAGGGGCCACAGTTATGTTGCAAGGGCATTCATAAAAATAAGGTAGATGAAAGTACATTTACAGAGGAGAAGGTCCTAACTGAACTTTCAAAACTAAAAGTGGATAAATCAATGGGGCCAGATGGAATACACCCAAGGATACTAAAAGAGCTAAAAGATGTGCTGGTGGCACTATTAACAGAATTATTTAACCAGTCACTAAATACAGGTGCCATTCCAGAAGACTGGAAAAGAGCAAATGTAGTTCCATTGTACAAAAGTGGAAGCAAGGAAGAAGCAAGTAACTACAGACCAGTAAGCCTTACATCAGTAGTAGGGAAAGTAATGGAAAAACTACTAAAAGAAAGAGTTGTGGAATATCTTAAATCAAACAACTAACAGGATCCAAAACAGCATGGATTTACTAGTGGGAGATCATGCCAAACAAATCTTATTGACTTTTTTGACTCTGTGAAGAAAATAATAGATCAAGGGGGAGCTGTAGATGTAGCATATCTAGACTTCAGTAAGGCATTTGACACTGTCCCACATCGCAGACTGCTAAATAAACTTGAAAGTGTGGGGTGGATTATAGAATAGTTAAATGGATAAGAACCTGGTTGCTGGATAGGAAACAGACAGTTGTAGTAAATGCAATCTATGGAGGGAAATGTTACCAGTGGAGTACCCCAGGGATCTGTACTCGGACCAGTTCTCTTTAATATCTTTGTTGGTGACATTGCAAATGGTATTGAAGGGAAAGTATGCCTTTTTGTAGATGATACAAAGATATGCAACAGGGTAGACACACCAGGAGGGGTAAAACAAATGATTGATGACCTAGCTAGGCTTGAAAAATGGTCAAGAACATGGCAACTACAGTTTAATGCTAAATAATGCAAAATCATGCACTTGGGTCTCAAAAACCCAAAGGCTAAATATAGTATCAAGGGTACTATAATGGAAACTACTGAGGAGGAAAGGGATTTAGGAGTCACTATTTCAAGTGACTTAAAGGCAGGAAAGCAATGCAACAAAGCAATGAGAAAGGCAAGTCAGATGCTTGGTTGCATAGGGAGAGGAATCAGTAGCAGGAAAAGAGAAGTAATAATGCCACTGTATAGGTCATTGGTGCGGCCTCATCTGGAATACTGTGTCCAGTTCTGGAGACCATATCTCCAGAAGGATATAAATACATTAGAGAGTGTACAAAGAAGGGCAACTAAAATGGTGCATGGCCTACATCACAAAACTTACCCGGAAAGGCTAAAAGATCTTAACATGTATAGTATGGAGGAGAGAAGGGAAAGGGGAGACATGATAGAAACTTTCAAATATACCAAAAGTTTTAACAAAGTTCAGGAGGGAAACATTTTTCAAAGGAAGAGAAGTATTAGAACTCGAGGACATACACTGAAACTGGAGGGAGGCAGGTTCAGGGGAAATTTAAGGAAAAATTATTTCTCAGAAAGGGTAGTGGATAAGTGGAATAGCCTCCCATCAGAGGTGGTAGAGGCTAAGACTGTGGAGCAGTTTAAACATGCTTGGGATAGGCATGTGAATATCCTTACAAGGAATTAAGGTTCAAAGAGGGTTGCGATTACCTAAAGGATAAAAAAAATGGGCAGACTAGATGGGCCAAGTGGTTCTTATCTGCCGTCAAATTCTATGTTTCTATATTTCTATGTTACTTACCATAGAAGGTTGAGGCAACTAATACAGGTTGAGTATCCCATATCCAAATATTCCGAAATACGGAATATTCCGAAATACAGACTTTTTTGAGTGAGTGTGAGATAGTGAAACCTTTGTTTTTTGATTGCTCAATGTACACAAACTTTGTTTAATACACAAAGTTATTAAAATTATTGTATTAAATGACCTTCAGGCTGTGTGTATAAGGTGTATATGAAACATAAATGAATTGTGTGAATGTAGGCACACTTTGTTTAATGCACAAAGTTATAAAAAATATTGGCCATAATGACCTTCAGGCTGTGTGTATAAGGTGTATATGAAACCTAAATGCATTCTGTGCTTAGACTTAGGTCCCATCGCCATGATATCTCATTATGGTATGCAATTATTCCAAAATACGGAAAAATCCCATATCCAAAATACCTCTGGTCCCAAGCATTTTGGATAAGGGATACTTAACCTGTATATACTTACAAAGTTGAAGAAAGAGGCTGTAGCTGCAAGGATAGAAGCTTCACACACATAAGGCACCTTATGCTACACCTAACTGGCCTGATTCTGCAGTACTGGGTGTTCTTTTTTTTTTGTTTATTTCATGTGGAGGCTAATGTGGTTTTTTTTCATGGGGGGAGGGGGGAATAAGAGTCACGGGTGTGCACCCACTGACAAACGTTATTTTCTGCAGCGAGGTACACTGTGTTCCACAGGGAATACATCGGGTGTAGAGATGGATCTAGATCCAGAGGCACCAACAGGCTAAAGCTTTAGACTGTCCCAGGATGCATTTCGGGGCCTCCTCTATATAACCCGCCTCCAGGCACTGTGAGCTTAGTTTTAGAGTTGGCGCTGCATAAGCGGGTCACTTAACAGGGTGGCTGTGCCAGGCAGCCCTGTAAAAGCTATTTAGAAGACTTCAAGGGCTGCAGCACTTCATATGTCAGTGTGACATACTGTGCTTCGGCTCCATCACCTCCCAAGTGGAATCGCATACTCCCGCTGGCTCTGTTCCAGGGTACTTTCGGCGGAGGCGCTCCGGTTCCTAGGAACACCACCACAGACGCTCTCCTGGATCGCATGGCTGCTTCTAAGGGAGGAGGTAAGAGGGTCCCCCTGGCGGGTGGACAGTCTAAGGAGACAGAACGCGACGCTGGCGTCGACACTGTGGCTGAGCAGGGACCCCACTATATCCACCAGGGCAGGGGAGCACAGGTCGGATAATACATTTTCCATTTTTAAAAAGGCTCCATAGTACCCGGTGGTGAGGATCAGCATAGGGAATTAGGCGCTTGACCTGTAGCCCCTCCCTCAGCTCTGGGCGCCATCTACTGCTGGTGTTCCCACCCTGGAGCTGCCTCACACTCTCCCTCACTTCCTGACTGAGATTTTATCACAATAGCTGCGACTGGTCTCCGGGACTGCCATATACATGGCGTCCCCTCTTCCATATACTGCTCCCACACTGTGTGACACATACTCTGTACCCCCTCCTCCATATACTATGTTGCAACCTCAGTTTACTTGCTATCCCGGGACTCGGCAACAAGTAGCAGCAGTAACAGGAAATGGATGCAGGAACCACCAGGAACCACCAGCACTCAAAGCGGAGGCACCAGGGACACGTGTGGCCACTTACCGGCGAGGGAGAAGTTGAATCAATCCGGCATGAAGGGGTGAGACCCTGTGTGGGGTGAGCAGTACAGTGACCAGGGTGAGGAAGAGGGGTCAGTGCTGGTGCTGCCGATAAAGCAGGTGAGGAGGAGGCAGATAACCATCTCAGCTGCTTTATATACAACGCTAGCCGGCAGAGGGGCATGGTCCTGTGCTTACCAAGGGCCGAAAATAGGATTTCTGGCACCCGGGGCAAGGAAGTAATAAAGCGCCCCATTCCACCAATCCCCCACTGTGACACAAATTACAATTGATAATTGAGCGACGCCACGTCTGACTGATCTCTATTATATATATATATATATATATATATATATAAAATAGAGCAATAGGGAGTATTGTGGTTCAAGAGTGCCGCATTTCCTCGATGAGTGTGTGTGTGTGTGTGTGTGTGTGTGTGTGTGTGTGTGTGTGTGTGTGTGTATGTATATATATATATATATATATATATAACAAAATTTCCACGAAGTGGAAGGTGCACTCTCGCTATTAATAAATGAAGTCTTTTCATAAAAAGATTTTATTGTGAAAATCGGAAAGCCTGATGAGTCGACGTTTCGGTCCGTATGACGAACCTTTTTCAAGACTAATAGCTCTTTAGGTTAACATCATTCATCATAATCAAGTGTCTGTGAAAAAAACAACAAAGTATAGACATATTCACTTATGCAGGGAACTGCGCCTCCCAGGCCAAATCACATCTGCTGAAGCTTCCCAGAATGAATTCAACTGTGAAGCCAATCACCAGGACCAAATGTGTCAAACCTTAATAATATATTCAGATTCACCACCATCACCTGTGCCAGAGCCTCCCAGACTCATAGTACCTTGTGATATAAAAAACATAAAGCTCACCTGTGATCAGATCAGACTTAATCAGAGGTGTATAGCACAATGAGGTAGCATATCATGACGCAGCCATACTGGTCTAGGAAGTAGGTATAGAATATACATCTAAAATTCAAATTTTAACAATGAGTTATACTCAGAGTGAGCCAAAGGTGCTTTCTAGTGCATCATAAAAAGTATTTACTCACATACCTGTTCAAACAGGTCCTGCTACCTAGGTACAGCTACAGGGTCACGGTCTAAACGACATGCTGCATAAAGATCACAAAAACTGCATCCGTATCTCATCTCAATAGATGTAAAGAATAAATAAATCACTCAAAATATAACACTTACTTGAGCCTGGAGGAGAGTAGGGCGTCCCTGTGCTGCATGCTAGATTGCTGCTGCGGGACTGCTATTTAAATATCCAGGACCGGAAGTGACCGGATCCGTGTGGTGCACCTTACAAAAACCTCCCCGGAATCAATGCTGACAACCAAAGCCCCACACAGGGCCCCCAAGAGCACCCCCAATGAAGCCACAGACCCCGCACCACAGGGCGCCACGCAGGGCTACCCGCAACTCAGTATTGCAGAGACTGTCTTGGCCGCTCCGGCTGGACGCGGCCTCCATGCGTTCCACCTGCCGGAAATGCGTTCCACGCAACCGGAAGTGTCGCGGACGGGTTCACAAAAGCTCAGACGGGCTGATGCTGGGTAGAGGTGCTAATGGATATTGGTTCCCAACCAATCAAGGCTGGAAATCAGGTGTCTGGGAGTAATGTATTGAGACATGTAAACAAATCTCAAATGGTGGGCCATTAACGTTATGATGGTGGTGAAACAAGCGAAATGCAGATGTCTAGGCCTGGGAGATAGTCCATGCAGACGAGAATAGCACAAAGGATCCATAGTGCACAGGAAGGATATGATATACAACATAATAATAAAAATAATAAAAATAAAATTAAAATAAAAAATAAAAAATAAAAAAATAAAAATGAAAGGAATGAAAATGAGTGAGAAAAAAATGGGTGAGAAAAAAAAAAAATAATAATAATAATAATAATAAATAAGAAATAAAAAATAGTGAACTTATATCTTGATCTAGACCATTGCAGCCTGTTAGAATTAGGCTACCAATATGCACTCTACATCGAAGTATCAAATAACCAATGCTTCATACAGTTAGATCGAACTCAGTATCATAGCCTAATGTGGTCAATTCAACATAAAGTGGAAATAATCATCAGTTTTTGTGATCTTTATGCAGCATGTCGTTTAGACCGTGACCCTGTAGCTGTACCTAGGTAGCAGGACCTGTTTGAACAGGTATGTGAGTAAATACTTTTTATGATGCACTAGAAAGCACCTTTGGCTCACTCTGAGTATAACTCATTGTTAAAATTTGAATTTTAGATGTATATTCTATACCTACTTCCTAGACCAGTATGGCTGCGTCATGATATGCTACCTCATTGTGCTATACACCTCTGATTAAGTCTGATCTGATCACAGGTGAGCTTTATGTTTTTTATATCACAAGGTACTATGAGTCTGGGAGGCTCTGGCACAGGTGATGGTGGTGAATCTGAATATATTATTAAGGTTTGACACATTTGGTCCTGGTGATTGGCTTCACAGTTGAATTCATTCTGGGAAGCTTCAGCAGATGTGATTTGGCCTGGGAGGCGCAGTTCCCTGCATAAGTGAATATGTCTATACTTTGTTGTTTTTTTCACAGACACTTGATTATGATGAATGATGTTAACCTAAAGAGCTATTAGTCTTGAAAAAGGTTCGTCATACGGACCGAAACGTCGACTCATCAGGCTTTCCGATTTTCACAATAAAATCTTTTTATGAAAAGACTTCATTTATTAATAGCGAGAGTGCACCTTCCACTTCGTGGAAATTTTGTTGTTCAAGTGGACCTGACCGGGTTCATTAGGAGCACCCGCAACGTTGGAATTTATGGGATGAGAGTGCAGGATCACCGTGGATATAGAGTCGGGCCCACAGAAAGTGGACCAGATTTCCTGACACCCATCTGAAAAAGTTGGACTTTTTGCACATGTGCAGGGACTCTTCTAGTCCTGCAGACCATTAACGCATAAGGGACTGTTTTCTCTTTACTTTTACAATATAATTTGTTTATTTTCTTTATTATTATATATTTTTTTTTGGATTATTTTCTGTCATATTTGTACCCTGTTATTGTAGTTAAGACCCTATCATTGGCACTCTTTGCTTGCACTGTGGTTCAAAAGATTTCCATTAGGGCTTTTTAACTCCATAGGATGTCACAATCCGGAGTATATCTATTAGATGACGGATTATTATCCCAGGCAGAAGGGGGCACTGTCTCCTTTACAGAAGAGGAAGTTGAAAAACTCCTATTTGATAAGTTAGATTTTGAAGCCTTACCTTCAGACACCCCTATTGATGTATTCTATAAAGTTTTGAAACAGCGACAGAGAGAGGTTGACTTGACCTTGCACGGCCAATTCCTCTCTGAATATCACAGACGTAAGCAGTTACCTAGAGGATCCCGAATAGCCAATATTCCCACATTAGGAAGAAATAACCCCACATTTTGTAGCAGATGGTGTGGGGTTCTTAATAAATGTTCGCTTGATCTTATGGCCCTCGTTATAGAGGAGGTTGGTTTTGAACTTAAAAAGATTAAGATAGATATTGAGACCACGAACATTACAGCACTTCCAACACTTCGGGATGATAAATCCCAAAATTGGACAGATCGTTTACAAACTCAAGTTGATAACTATAAAAAAGAATTACTCTCTTTCAAACGTAAAAAATTACTAACAGTGACCAACGATTATTTAAACCACACAGTATACCGTTGGCTCCTTGGCAACTCAGAGGATTCCGGTAGGCGTTATCCACGGAGGCGTAGAACTCAGATGTTTCCCAAAGAATTTGGGTCTTCTGTTTCCACCTCCGACGCTGATTACACCGAAGGACCCTCAGATTCAGTTAATTATTTAGAGTCCGGACCGGACAATACCACCGGACCCGGCAAATTCCTCAGAAGCGGCACCGACCGCACACGAGGAGGGGTGGCGGTCAAGCGAAGAGGGCGACAGAAACGCAAGTAAACACCGTTTTCAATTTGTCTTCCAAACAATTAATTGAGGCTGAAATAAAACTTTTATCCAGAGGGCTAACGTTTGTGCCAGTCTGTAAAACACAAACTTTCACTAAATTAGTGGACCAATATAAGTTTGGCAGGTCTATGAGGCTCCGTGAATATTTTTCAGATAAATCTACCGTTGGGGAAAAGAGTAGATTCCGTGGTAAATCTAATTTTGACCCCCCATCCTCAAATTCAAGTATTAAAACATTTTTGAGATTAGTACAATCTGACATTGAGTCAGACCAAGCACCTAAGATGCATGACAATTTGACTCCCCCCGAACGTTTGGCTCTTAAAGCCCTTAGAGATAATACCTCTATAGTTATCCGTCCTGCGGATAAAGGGGGTGCGGTCATTGTCCAGGATTGGGCTGACTATGACCAGGAAATCTTACGACAACTAGCGGACGCTAGTACGTATAGACCACTAGATAGCAATCCAATGATGAAAATAAAGAGTAAGGTTGATTCTACCATCCAATTCGGCTATGAACAGGGTTGGATAAATGACGATTTAAAAAACTTTCTGAGAGTTGAGCACCCCAAATGCCCAATACTTTATACCCTCCCGAAAATACATAAAACCTTGGTCCATCCCCCTGGAAGGCCTATCATAGCTGCCGACGGGTCCATTTTACAACCATTAGCTATTCTAGTTGACAGCATTTTGCAACCACTGGTATTAAACATTGAAAGCTATCTAAAGGATACTGGCGACTTTTTGACCCAGTTACATGGGGTACAGGTGGATGGAGAAAATTTGATGTTGGCATCCTTAGATGTCTGTTCGTTATACACAGTAATTCCGCACCAATTAGGGCTTGACACCATTAAGAAACATCTGCTGAAGGTTGAGAACCTTGAATTCCCCATTGAATTCATACTAGAACTTACTGAATTAGTATTAACTCAAAATCATTTCCTTTATAAGGATAAATATTTTTTGCAAGTCGCAGGCACCGCAATGGGGTCTAATTTGGCCCCTGCCTATGCCAATCTTTATATGGCCGATTATGAGAACTCACACTTATTGCCAAATTATGGCCATAAGATTATCTTCTACCGAAGATTTATTGACGACATTTTTCTACTTTGGCGGGGCACTGAATTTGAGTTCATTCGTATGGTCGAGGAATTAAATGCATTAGACAGCCCTATTCGTTTGACACATACCATCTCCCCCACCCAAATCAACTTCCTTGATGCCACAATTATTAAAACAGAGGTTGGTTTTATCTCTACGGTCTTCCGTAAATCTACAGATCGAAATCTGCTATTACAGGCGGATAGCTTTCACCCCCCGGCCCTAAAAGAAAGCCTTCCCATTTCACAGTATCTACGAATCATGCGCATCAATTCCGACCTTGATCGTAGAAACATACAGTGTACTGAAGTGACCTCTCGATTTTTGGATCGTGGATACACACCAAAAACAAGAGCTAAATGTCTGAAAAGAGCCACTAAGATCTTTTTAGGTCAACAGAGTAGGACAAATAAAAGCACAGACCGTATGATTTTCCCCACGCAGTTCGATAACTCCACCACGATACGCAAATCATTAAGAAAGCACTGGCCAATTGTGGCCTCAGACGCCAATCTTCCCTTTTCCAAAATGAACACACCCATGGTAGCCTATCGTAGAGGCGCGAATCTCAGACAACTATTGATGCGCCCCACCATGTTCCCTAAAAAGGATTTAACTCCATTTCAAGTGATGCAGTCCAGACCAGGCAGCTACTCTTGTGGTAGCTGCACTGCATGTAGATCTATGTTGACTGGCCCAGTGTTTTATCACCCTCACTCTGGTAAGGTGATTAAGCTAAAATATCATTTACACTGCCGGTTAGACCACGTAATTTACATACTTAAATGTCCCTGTGGGTTAGTATATGTAGGTCTGACCACACGGCCTTTTCGTGACCGGATGGCTAACCATCGGTCCTCGATTCATACTGCATTGATCACAGGCAAAACTGATAAACCGGTAGCCAGGCACTTTTTATCTGCCAAACATCAAGTAGCTAGTTTAAAGTGCAAATTGATAGATTGGATCCCACCATGTCCGACTGGAGGCGACCGGACCCTGTTGTTGAAGAGATGCAAAAGCTATTGGATACATCGGTTGGACACGCTCTCCCCCAGATGACTTAATGAATCCAATCCATTTAATGTGTTTTTGTAACACTGTTCAATAGCTTTTCCTGTTTCGGTGCCCATTCATTTATACAAAATGTTTAGGTAAATACTGAATTGGTATTATTAAGAACATTTGACATATACTAATGTTGTTGAGGATGATTATTTCCACTTTATGTTGAATTGACCACATTAGGCTATGATACTGAGTTCGATCTAACTGTATGAAGCATTGGTTATTTGATACTTCGATGTAGAGTGCATATTGGTAGCCTAATTCTAACAGGCTGCAATGGTCTAGATCAAGATATAAGTTCACTATTTTTTATTTCTTATTTATTATTATTATTATTATTTTTTTTTTCTCACCCATTTTTTTCTCACTCATTTTCATTCCTTTCATTTTTATTTTTTTATTTTTTATTTTTTATTTTAATTTTATTTTTATTATTTTTATTATTATGTTGTATATCATATCCTTCCTGTGCACTATGGATCCTTTGTGCTATTCTCGTCTGCATGGACTATCTCCCAGGCCTAGACATCTGCATTTCACTTGTTTCACCACCATCATAACGTTAATGGCCCACCATTTGAGATTTGTTTACATGTCTCAATACATTACTCCCAGACACCTGATTTCCAGCCTTGATTGGTTGGGAACCAATATCCATTAGCACCTCTACCCAGCATCAGCCCGTCTGAGCTTTTGTGAACCCGTCCGCGACACTTCCGGTTGCGTGGAACGCATTTCCGGCAGGTGGAACGCATGGAGGCCGCGTCCAGCCGGAGCGGCCAAGACAGTCTCTGCAATACTGAGTTGCGGGTAGCCCTGCGTGGCGCCCTGTGGTGCGGGGTCTGTGGCTTCATTGGGGGTGCTCTTGGGGGCCCTGTGTGGGGCTTTGGTTGTCAGCATTGATTCCGGGGAGGTTTTTGTAAGGTGCACCACACGGATCCGGTCACTTCCGGTCCTGGATATTTAAATAGCAGTCCCGCAGCAGCAATCTAGCATGCAGCACAGGGACGCCCTACTCTCCTCCAGGCTCAAGTAAGTGTTATATTTTGAGTGATTTATTTATTCTTTACATCTATTGAGATGAGATACGGATGCAGTTTTTGTGATCTTTATGCAGCATGTCGTTTAGACCGTGACCCTGTAGCTGTACCTAGGTAGCAGGACCTGTTTGAACAGGTATGTGAGTAAATACTTTTTATGATGCACTAGAAAGCACCTTTGGCTCACTCTGAGTATAACTCATTGTTAAAATTTGAATTTTAGATGTATATTCTATACCTACTTCCTAGACCAGTATGGCTGCGTCATGATATGCTACCTCATTGTGCTATACACCTCTGATTAAGTCTGATCTGATCACAGGTGAGCTTTATGTTTTTTATATCACAAGGTACTATGAGTCTGGGAGGCTCTGGCACAGGTGATGGTGGTGAATCTGAATATATTATTAAGGTTTGACACATTTGGTCCTGGTGATTGGCTTCACAGTTGAATTCATTCTGGGAAGCTTCAGCAGATGTGATTTGGCCTGGGAGGCGCAGTTCCCTGCATAAGTGAATATGTCTATACTTTGTTGTTTTTTTCACAGACACTTGATTATGATGAATGATGTTAACCTAAAGAGCTATTAGTCTTGAAAAAGGTTCGTCATACGGACCGAAACGTCGACTCATCAGGCTTTCCGATTTTCACAATAAAATCTTTTTATGAAAAGACTTCATTTATTAATAGCGAGAGTGCACCTTCCACTTCGTGGAAATTTTGTTGTTCAAGTGGACCTGACCGGGTTCATTAGGAGCACCCGCAACGTTGGAATTTATGGGATGAGAGTGCAGGATCACCGTGGATATATATATATATATATATATATGATTTTTGTATTTCCAGTAGTTGTTCGTCCACGGTGTGAATTCTTATAACTGGTATCACCTGCAAGTATACCCTCACACCAGAGAACACACCCGAACAAAAAGTGGCCAAAATGGTCCAAATAGATATGATACCAATTTGTTTTTATTAAAAATGCATAGTAAAATTCCATAAGGTCATATAAACATTTTTTTTTAAATTCCAAACATTCATATAAACATTCTTAAAAAAAAATACATCCAGATACAGTCAATGAATTTTCTATCAGTTCAAGCTTTTAAAGAATCACCCTCACCCTTATAGATGTATGTTCTGTGGGGTGTAATGGTGTACTGGTTTAACCCAAGCGTTTCGTCAAAACGACTTTATCAGGGGTTCTTGTATGGTATCACAAAAAAGAGCAAAAGCCTTCATGGATATACACATCCATAGTTCGTATATATAGGACCAACTTTATATTGGAATGGAAAATTCACCCAAAGTGATCATAGGGCAATAAAACCAAGCATAAACACACACGTCTTTAAGGATAATCAGCTAGTTATTGAACCTGGTTGTAGTTGTAGACTCTGTTTTCTGTTTGTACGCAGGGTCTGTTTAATTTAGTCTGCAGCCACCAGGAAAGAGACACAAGTAACAGCCAGATTAAGAATTCAGGATTCTGAATCTGGTTGTTACGTGTCTCCGTTCTCTCAGTGTCCGTGGCTTGTGCTGAATCTGTCCAGTCATGGTGCTTGTGTCCTCTGCTGCCATATGTCCAGTGCTGTCCAGTGGTGCTGTGTTGTGCTGCATCAGTTCAGTGGTGGTGTGTTGTGCTGCATCAGTCACAGTGGTGGTGTCCTTTGCTGCCATATGTCCAGTGCTGCTGTATAATAATTCCCTTACAGTGTTGCTGTGTTGTCCTGCATCAGACCAGTGGTAGTCTCCTGGCATCAGTCAGTCCAGTGACCATTAACAGTGGTGATGTCATCTGCTGCCATATGTCCAGTGCTGCGGTATAATTATCTGTGTTGTCCTGCATGAGACCAGTGCTAGTGTCCTGTGCATCAGTCAGTCCAGTGACCATTCACAGTGGTGGTGTCCTCTGCTGCCATATGTCCAGTGCTGCTGAATAATAAGTCCCTTACAGTGTTGCTGTGTTGTCCTGCATCAGACCAGTGGTAGTGTCCTGGCCATCAGTCATTACAGTGACCAGGCAGTCACAGTGGTATATGCTGCTGCTATATGTCCACTGCTGCTGTATAATAATAATAATAATAATAATAATAATAATAATAACAACAAAAACAAGTCCCTTACAGTGTTGCTGTGTTGTGCTGCATCAGACCAGTGGTAGTATCCTGGCCATCAGCCATCAGTCATTCCTGTGCCACATATTGTGTTATAGAACTCCAGAAACATAATGGAGAACAAAAATTTGGAGGATAAAATAGGGAAAGATCAAGAACTACTTCCTCCTAGTGCTGAAGCTGCTGCCACTAGCCATGACATAGACGATGAAATGCCATCAACGTCTTCTGCCAAGGCCTATGCCCAATGTGATAGTAGAGGGCATGTAAAATCCAAAAAGCCAAAGTTCAGTAAAAAGACCCCAAAAAAGAAATTGAAATGGTCTGAGGAGAAACGTAAACTTGCCAATATGCCATTTACGACACAGAGTGGCAAGGAACGGCTGAAGCCCTGGCCTATGTTGATGACTAGTGGTTCAGCTTCACATGACGATGGAAGCCCTCATAACTGAGGCCTTGACACTTATGTTGGTGTTAGACGTGCGTCCGGTATCCGCCATTAGTGTAGTGGGATTTAGAGAATTGATGGAGGTATTGTGTCCCCGGTACCAAATCCCATCTAGATTCCACTTCACTAGGCAGGCGATAGCAAGATTTTGCCATTTAAGTCCAGTGATTTGGATGCATAATTATTAATTACAGTGATCTTGCCAATTAATTCCAGTGATTTGGGTGTATAATTCCAGTGAGTTGGACGTATAATTCCAGTGGGAATTGTTTGTGTCACTTGGCTTAGTCATATACCTCATTGCGCCGGTTTGACATCTTTGCATGAGGTGCTGTTTGGAGCCTAGTTGACACTGCCGTATGAGTCCAGGTGTACTGCTGTATTAGTCCTGGGGTACTGCCGTATAAATCCACCAATTGCAGATTTTTTAAAAAGTGACTAGAGCGTGCTGGAGATGCTGTCAGTGGACCGAACAATTGTGGCCCACTCTCGACATTCAGCCACTGTGTGCCACTACTAGATGGGCCAGGTGGTTGTGTTGCTTAGCTTAGTCATACAGCCACCTTGGTGCACCTTTTTTTCTTCTTTGCATCATGTGCTGTTAGGGGTCTTTTTTTATATCTCCCTCCTGTCTGCCACTGCAGTGCCACGCCTAGATGGGCCAATTGTATGTGTCGCTTGGCTTAGTCATACAACTACCTCATTGCAATTCATGATGTGCTGTTTGGGGCCTTTTTTTTTATATCTGCCCTCCTGTCTGACACTGCAGTGTCACTCTTAGATGGGCCAGGTGTTTGTGTTGTCACAATCATTGGTAGGAGTCATGTTCTTGATTGGCACTGTTATCTTCTCACGTTTTGAAGGTATTTCTTTCTGATAAATGCCATTAGTGGTTATTTCTCCTGGACTTCAATTTTTGTAGGTCGAATCCCGTTGATCATGAAAAAGAGAGAACGAACACTAATAATATAAAAGTAAAGATGAGACATAAAACTGGACAAGGTGTCAATATGTAATATAAGAGGGGTTGGATAAGTATGTAATAGGGTTGGTGGTATTTTGGATGTGCAACATACATTAGATTTGGCATTACAAGAACTATTTAAACTCGAAGTCCTTGTTAAGGCCATTGGGAATAAGAGTCTTAAGTTTGACTATCCACCCCATCTCCTTTTGGGACTACCTTGACTCACAGTCCCTATTCCTCCGTGTTTTCTTAATGGCTTGAATCCCCAAGAATTTGTTTATGTGGTCTGTGGAACATGAATGATGTTTCTTGAAGTGTTCTGATAGTGAGTGGGTTTCCACGCCTTTTCTGATGTTTCTCAGGAGTTCGGCGGTTCTTGTCTTTAAGGCTCTTGATGTTCGACCTACACAGGAGAGGCCGCATGAGCATTCGATTAAATAAACTACGTTGAGCAGGGCCGGTTCTACACCTTGTGGTGCCCAGTGCGAAAGTTTCCACTGGCAACCCCTCCCCGCCGCGGCAAAACAGTTAGTGAGCGCCGGAGTCGTGCGGCAACAAATAGAGGCGTGGCTTCATAGGGGAGAGGCGTGGCCACAGTTATGCCCCAGTAGCTGTGCCCCCAGATTTGCCCCAAGTAGTTGTGCCCCCAGTAGCTGTGCCCCCTGTAGCTATGCCCCCAGTAGATTTGTCCCCTATAGCTATGCCCCCAGTAGATTTGCCCCAGTAGTTGTGCCCCGTCGCTATGCCCCCTGTTGCTTTGGCCCCAGTAGTTGTGCCCTCTGTTGCTTTGCCCCCAGTAGTTGTGCTCCCTGTCGGTGTGCCCCTTAGTAACCACTTACAAACACACACAAAAATAAAAACACAATAGTTACCACTGCCCCGCTCCTGCTTCCCAACCGCTGCGGCTGCTGCTCCGTCTGGCCTCCCGTGGCTCCTCTCTATGGGAGAGACGTTATGACGTCTCTCCCATAGCAGCGCTGCACAGACACTAGAGGTCAATAATGACTTCTAGTGTCTGTCACTGGAGCCGGCTGCAGCGGGCGCCCACTGAGCCCACGGCGTCTGCTGCAGCCGGGGAGCGGGGTGTGGGTAGGTGGCGGTACCTGCAGGGTGACAGCGGCCGCGCCCCCAGGCCGCAGCGCCCCGGGTGTAGGCACTGCACTGCTCCTAAAGTTGATGGTGTAACATGTGATAAAGTCATTGATTTTATAGTCCTTTCCTTTCACACAGAAATTGTTATATTTTGTTACTTCACCTTTTACATTTCTGCACATGATGCAGGTCCCACATCAGTGAAACCCTTTCGTGCATATCCTCTCTTCGTTGGCGGATTCCAAAGCACTCCTAACTAGTTTCTTTTGAAGATTGTCAGATTTTCTTTATATGAATTCTGGTTTGTCTGGTAGCATTGTACCTAGATTCAAATCTTTTTGTAGGACATGCCAATGGTGTCTAAATATGCCCTCCATTTTCCTGTGATGCAAAATATATTTGGTTATATAGAGAAAATCCTTCTGTTTTTATACTTTTTTTGTGTTGTCCTTTGTAAGTAAAAAGTCTCTGTTGGTGTTCAAGACTTCCTTTTTGTCTCTTCAGTAATCTGGTTGTCATATCCCCTGGCTATAAAGTTGGTTCCCATGCGATGCTGGTCATCTGTTCTATGCATACTGCCTCTTCTGTACAGTTCCTATGGACACGTAACAGTTGGCTTTTTGGCACCTCATCAAGCCACCTTTTCAGATGTTCGCTATCCTTATTGATATAGCTGTTAGTGTCAGTGGGTTTCTGATATGTCTTACTCTGTAATGTTCCATTTTTGCCACAGCAGTTACTTAGCCTTGACATAGGACCCAAGGAGGTCCGAAACACGTTGGCATCTGACTGCTGAGTACCACTAGTGACTACCCGGTTGTAAGCTTTGGAGCCCAGCGGTGTGTACATTCCGGATCACACACTGCTTTACCACAGACAGCTCCACATTTAGAACTCGGGTAAGATCACCTCTGGCTCCCATTGTACCCAATGTATATCCTGCAATGAGAATACTGCATAAGGTATTTTAAAGAGGAATCATTTCATTCAAGTTCCTTTTATTGTTCCACACTTTGTTCTTATTTATTGGATGCTTTGTATCCACTTTTTATCTATTTGTGAATATATTAAAATATATTTTATCTCAAACACTCCAGCGCAGGGTGATACATACCGACCCATTCCCACAGCACTATTTCTGGTATCGGGGAGACCATAGCATCTAACACGGGCTGCACAGGAGGGTTGCACCATTGAATCATCCACCACATCCATTGTAGATGTACACACACATTAGGGCTATAATAATACCCAAGTGCTTGGTTACTAATACTGTATATTCTGAGATAACCATAATTTCCACTCATTTCCAGTCTATTCTGTACACCTCACACCTCACAATGTCCTAAAATTTGCACCGAGGTCGCTGGATGACTAAGCTAAGCGACCCAAGTGGGCGGCACAAACACCTGGCCCATCTAGGAGTGGCACTGCAGTGTCAGAAAGGATGGCACTTAAAAAAATTGGCCCCAAACATCACATGATGCAAAGATAAATAATAAAAAAAGAGGTGCAAGATGGAATTGTCCTTGGGCCCTCCCACCCACCCTTATGTTGTATAAACAGGACATGCACACTTTAACAAACCCATCATTTCAGCCACAGGGTCTGCCACACAACTGTGACTGAAATGACTGGTTAGTTTGGGCCCCCACCAAAAAAGAAGCAATCAATCTCTCCTTGCTCAAACTGGCTCTACAGAGGCAAGATGTCGACCTCATCATCATCCTCCGATTCCTCACCCCTTTCACTGTGTACATCCCCCTCCTCACAGAGTATTAATTAGTCCCCACTGGAATCCACCATCTCAGGTGCCTGTGTACTTTCTGGAGGCAATTGATGGTGAATGTCTCCACGGAGGAATTGATTATAATTAATTTTGATGAACATCATCTTCTCCACATTTTGTGGAAGTAACCTCGTACGCCGATCGCCTCAGCCGTTCCTTGCCACTCCATGTCATAAATGGCATATTGGCAAGTTTACGCTTCTCCTCAGACGCTTTTAATTTAGATTTTTGGGTCATTTTACTGAACTTTAGTTTTTTGGATTTTACATGCTCTCTACTATGACATTGGGCATCGGCCTTGGCAGACGACGTTGATGGCATTGAATCATCCCTGCCATGACTAGTGGCAGTAGCTTCAGCACTAGGTGGAAGTGGATCTTGATCTTCCTCTATTTCACCCTCCACATTTTTGTTCTCCATTTTTTAATGTGTGGAATTATATGCCAGTAATATTATTATATCAATAGCAATGGCCTACTGTACTGTACAACTATATACTGTTGGTCACCAAAATTCTGCACTGTACTACTATATATACTGCTCACAAAAATGCAGCACAGATATGGAATGGATACTTGCAGTGACACGGATCTGCAAGATACAGCAATGGCCTACTGTACTGTACAACTATATACTTTTGGTCACCAAAATGCTGCACTATACTACTATATATACTGCTCACAAAAATGCAGCACAGATATGGAATGGATACTTGCAGTGACACGGAGCTGCAAGATACAGCAATGGCCTACTGTACTGTACAACTATATACTGTTTGTCACCAAAATGCTGCACTGTACTACTATATATACTGCTCACAAAAATGCAGCACAGATATGGAAGGATACTTGCAGTGACACAGAGCTGCAAGATACAGCAATGGCCTACTGTGCTGTACAACTATATACTGTTTGTCACCAAAATGCTGCACTGTACTACTATATATACTGCTCACAAAAATGCAGCACAGATATGGAATGGATACTTGCAGTGACACAGAGCTGAAAGATACAGCAATGGCCTACTGTACTGTACAACTATATACTATTGGTCACCAAAATGCAGCACACTGAGCACAGATATTTGCAGCACACCGAGCACAGATATTGAGCTTTTCAGGCAGAGAACGTAGATATTTGCAGCACACTGAGCACAGATATTTGCAGCACACTGAGCACAGATATTTGCAGCACACTGAGCACAGATATGGAGCTTTTCAGGCAGAGAACGTAGCCACGTACTCTCCGTTCAATCTCCAAAGTACGTATCCCCCGGGCCCCCCTTTCCAAAAGGGCCCCCTGCCACACCGCAGATCGGATCTCTCTTCCGATCCGATCTGCGATGCTGTGCTCCCCGGCTCCCGTCCTCACTGCAGCAGCAGCTGCGCACAAACAGGACAGCTGAGCAGAGCGACGGCTCAGCTGTCCAATAATGTATCAATGAAACAGCCTGCGTGCCCAGCCAATGACTAAGCGGCAGGCTGCTTCATTCATACTTTATTGGACAGCTGAGCCGTCGCTCAGCTCAGCTGTCCTGTCTGTGCGCAGCTGATGCTGCAGTGAGGACGGGAGCCGAGGAGCACAGCACCGCAGATCGGATCGGAAGAGAGTTCCGATCTGCGGTGTGGCAGGGGGGACGGGAGTGCAGGGCACATACATCACATAGCGCTCTACCTCCCAACATACCCTACTCCAGTCCCCCCATCATACACGCACGCAAGGGGGGTTTCCGAGTACCTAGAAACCCCCCCTGGCCGCCGATCCATCTGCGCTGCTGATCGTTTTTTGTTTTTTTGTGTTTATAGCGTGAGGAACTGACAGGCTGCAGCAGCTCCATCCTTACACAGAGACGCTTGCTGCTTGGTGCCTGTAGAGGGAGCTGCAGTGACAGCGCAGCACACAGCTCCTCTCAGGAGGTACTGTACGTGTATGTGAGTTGTGAGGTGAAAGAGAAAAAGGCTGGTGAGGGTTCTGAGTAGGCAGTGGATGTGTCCAATACACTCATGGAATCCAGGTGGGTGTTAGATACTGTATGTAGGGATTGAAGGAGAGGCAGGTGGTGTGTAATGAAATAGGCTGGCTGGCTGGCTGGCGGGCGGGGGGGAGGAATGGTGAGGGAAGGCTGTAGTTACTTATAATGGTGTGTGTAGTATGGCATGTGTAGTGTGTGTGTATGCAAAGCATGCTATATGCATCTATAGTGTGTGTGTGTGTGTGTGTGTATACTATGAATGCATGTATACTGTGTGTGTATGCATGTATACTGTGTATGTATGCTATGCGTATGTATACTGCGTATGTGTGTATACAGTGTGTATGTATGCTGCGTGCATGTATAGTCTGTGTGTGTTTGTATGTATGCTGTGTGCATGTATACTTATACTATGTGTGTATGTGTGTGTGTGTGTGTGTGTGTGTGTGCGCGCATGCATGTATGCTGTGTCCATGTATAGTGTGTGTGTGTGTGTGTGTGTGTGTATGTATGTGTGTGTATGTATGCTACTGTATGTGTATGTACGGTGGTCCGGCACTCCTCTGACATTCAAAATAATACTCGAGTGCCCTCTGTAAATAATTATAATCCCGATAAAAAAAGTCAGGTGCACTCAGATTTTACCAAAAAACTGTAATGATGCAAAGTCACAGCATATATCCACGTTTCGGGGGCCCGTAGCCCTGACATGTTGATATGCTGTGACTTTGCATCATTACAGTTTTTGGTAAAATCTGAGTGCACCTGCCTTTTTTACTGGGATTATATACAGTATATTTATACACATTACATGTATACCCACCCACACATATACGTATACAAACACATGAATACATACATGTACGGAAACCCCCCCATGGAAATCCTGCGTTTGCCACTGCCCATACAATACACCCCATAACCCTCTACCCCTGCCACACACCCTATTCCCCCACATACACCCCATAATCCTCTACACCCCACAGCCTAGTCCCCGTGTTCACCCAAATTCTCTAACCCCACCACACATCCTACTCCCACTGTCTCCCACATTCACACCCCATAAACTCCCTCCTAACCCCCGCACCCGCACCTGGGAAGGGACCTCCTCTGGGATATACAGTGGAGGGACGGGGACCAAAGGGGTGTCAGGTACAGAAGGCACAGGGGAGTGGGTATGTGAGACTGACAAGGGGCATGGTATACAGCCGGCTCTAGGCTTGTGTTGTACCCCACTAGTCCCTGATGAGGGGAATGACCTGACTCAGGCTGGCAGTGTCTGAACTGACTTCACGTCTGGCAAGTTCAAAGGGTTGCAGAACCTTGCACAACGTTGAAATCATTCTCCACTGCGCTTGAGTCAGGTGCATTCCCCCTCCTTTGCCTATATCGTAGGCAGATGTATAGGCTTGAATGGCCTTTTGCTGCTCCTCCATCCTCTGAAGCATATAGAGGGTTGAATTCCACCTCGATACCACGTCTGGTTTCAGATGATGACAGTGCAGGTTCAGGAGTGTTTGCTGGTGCTCCAGTCTTCGGCACACGGTGGCTGAATGCCGAAAGTGGCCCGCAATTCTTCGGGCCACCGACAGCATCTCTTGCACGCCCCTGTCGTTTTTTAAATAATTCTGCACCACCAAATTCAATGTATGTGCAAAACATGGGACGTGCTGGAATTTGCCCAGATGTAATGCACGCACAATATTGCTGGCGTTGTCCGATGTCACAAATCCCCAGGAGAGTCCATTTGGGGTAAGCCATTCTGTGATGATGTTCCCCAGTTTCCGTAAGAGGTTGTCAGCTGTGTGCCTCTTATGGAAAGCGGTGATACAAAGCGTAGCCTGCCTAGGAATGAGTTGGCGTTTGCGAGATGCTGCTACTGGTGCCGCCGCTGCTGTTCTTGCTGCGGGAGGCAATACATCTACCCAGTGGGCTATCACAGTCATATAGTCCTGAGTCTGCCCTGCTCTACTTGTCCACATGTCCATGGTTAAGTGAACATTGGGTACAACTGCATTTTTTAGGACACTGGTGACTCTTTTTCTGAGGTCTGTGTACATTTTCGGTATCGCCTGCCTAGAGAAATGGAACCTAGATGGTATTTGGTACCGGGGACACAGTATCTCAATCAAGTCTGTAGTTGCCTGTGAATTAACGGTGGTTAACGGAAACACGTTTCTCACCGCCCAGGCTGCCAAGGCCTGAGTTATCCGCTTTGCAGCAGGATGACTGCTGTGATATTTAATCTTCCTCGCAAAGGACTGTTGGACAGTCAATTGCTTACTGGAAGTAGTACAAGTGGTCTTCCGACTTCCCCTCTGGGATGACGATCGACTCCCAGCAGCAACAACAGCAGCACCAGCAGCAGTAGGTGTTACACTCAAGGATGCATCGGAGGAATCCCAGGCAGGAGAGGACTCGTCAGACTTGACAGTGACATGGCCTGCAGGACTATTGGCTTTCCTGGGTAAGGAGGAAATTGACACTGAGGGAGTTGGTGGTGTGGTTTGCAGGAGCTTGGTTACAAGAGGAAGGGATTTAGTGGTCAGTGGACTGCTTCCGCTGTCACCCAAAGTTTTTGAACTTGTCACTGACTTCTGATGAATGCGCTGCAGGTGACGTATAAGGGAGGATGTTCCGAGGTGGTTAACGTCCTTACCCCTACTTATTACAGCTTGACAAAGGCAACACACGGCTTGACACCTGTTGTCCGCATTTGTGTTAAAATAATTCCACACCGAAGAGGTGATTTTTTTTTTGTAATTTGACCAGGCATGTCAATGGCCATATTCGTCCCACGGACAACAGGTGTCTCCCCGAGTGCCTGACTTAAACAAACCACCTCACCATCAGAATCCTCCTTGTCAATTTCCTCCTCAGCGCCAGCAACACCCATATCCTCATCCTGGTGTACTTCAACAGTGACATCTTCAATTTGACTATCAGGAACTGGACTGCGGGTGCTCCTTCCAGCACTTGCAGGGGGCATGCAAATGGTGGAAGGCGCAACCTCTTCCCGTCCAGTGTTGGGAAGGTCAGGCATCGCAGCCGACACAATTGGACTCTCCTTGGGGATTTGTGATTTAGAAGAACGCACAGTTCTTTGCTGTGCTTTTGCCAGCTTAAGTCTTTTCATTTTTCTAGCGAGAGGATGAGTGCTTCCATCCTCATGTGAAGCTGAACCACTAGCCATGAACATAGGCCAGGGCCTCAGCCGTTCCTTGCCACTCCGTGTCGTAAATGGCATATTGGCAAGTTTACGCTTCTCCTCAGACGCTTTTAATTTTGATTTTTGGGTCATTTTACTGAACTTTTGTGTTTTGGATTTTACATGCTCTCTACTATGACATTGGGCATCGGCCTTGGCAGACGAAGTTGATGGCATTTCATCGTCTCGGCCATGACTAGTGGCAGCAGCTTCAGCACGAGGTGGAAGTGGATCTTGATCTTTCCCTATTTTACCCTCCACATTTTTGTTCTCCATTTTTTAGTGTGTGGAATTATATGCCAGTATCAATAGCAATGGCCTACTACTATATATACTGCGCACAACTGAAATGCACCACAAGTATGGATGGATAGTATACTTGACGACACAGAGGTAGGTAGAGCAGTGGCCTACTGTACCGTAATGCTATATATTATATACTGGTGGTCAGCAAACTGTGCAAAACTTAAATGCACCACAGGTATGGATGGATAGTATACTTGACGATACAGAGGTAGGTAGAGCAGTGGCCTACTGTACCGTACTGCTATATATATTATATACTGGTGGTCAGCAAACTGTGCAAAACTGAAATGCACCACAGGTATGGATGGATAGTATACTTGACGACACAGAGGTAGGTAGAGCAGTGGCCTACTGTACCGTACTGCTATATATTATATACTGGTGGTCAGCAAACTGTGCAAAACTTAAATGCATCACAGGTAGGGATGGATAGTATACTTGACGACACAGAGGTAGGTAGAGCAGTGGCCTACTGTACCGTACTGCTATATATTATATACTGGTGGTCAGCAAACTGTGCAAAACTGAAATGCACCACAGGTATGGATGGATAGTATACTTGACGACACAGAGGTAGGTAGAGCAGTGGCCTACTGTACCGTACTGCTATATATTATATACTGGTGGTCAGCAAACTGTGCATAACTGAAATGCACCACAGGTATGGATGGATAGTATACTTGACGACACAGAGGTAGGTAGAGCAGTGGCCTACTGTACCGTACTGCTATATATTATATACTGGTGGTCAGCAAACTGTGCAAAACTGAAATGCACCACAGGTATGGATGGATAGCATACTTGACGACACAGAGGTAGGTAGAGCAGTGGCCTACTGTACCGTACTGCTATATATTATATACTGGTGGTCAGCAAACTGTGCATAACTGAAATGCACCACAGGTATGGATGGATAGTATACTTGACGACACAGAGGTAGGTAGAGCAGTGGCCTACTGTACCGTACTGCTATATATTATATACTGGTGGTCAGCAAACTGTGATAAACTGAAATGCACCACAGGTATGGATGAATAGTATACTTGACGACACAGACGTAGGTAGAGCAGTGGCCTTCTGTACCGTACTCCTATATATTACATACTGGTGGTCAGCAAAATTATGCACTGTACTCCTACTATATACTACTATGCAGCACAGATATGGAGCGTTTTTCAGGCAGAGAACGTATAATACTGGTGGTCACTGGTCAGCAAAACTCTGCACTGTACTCCTCCTATATAATACTGCTGGTCCCCAGTCCCCACAATAAAGCAGTGTGAGCACAGATATATGCAGCACACTGAGCACAGATATGGAGCGTTTTGCAGGCAGAGAACGTATAATACTGGTGGTCACTGGTCAGCAAAACTCTGCACTGTACTCCTCCTATATAATACTGCTGGTCCCCAGTCCCCACAATAAAGCAGTGTGAGCACAGATATATGCAGCACACTGAGCACAGATATGGAGCGTTTTGCAGGCAGAGAACGTATAATACTGGTGGTCACTGGTCAGCAAAACTCTGCACTGTACTCCTCCTATATAATACTGCTGGTCCCCAGTCCCCACAATAAAGCAGTGTGAGCACAGATATATGCAGCACACTGAGCACAGATATGGAGCATTTTTCAGGCAGACAACGTATACTGGTGGTCACTGGTCAGCAAAACTCTGCACTGTACTCCTCCTATATAATACTGCTGGTCCCCAGTCCCCACAATAAAGCAGTGTGAGCACAGATATATGCAGCACACTGAGCACAGATATGGAGCGTTTTTCAGGCAGACAATGTATACTGGTGGTCACTGGTCAGCAAAACTCTGCACTGTACTCCTCCTATATAATACTGCTGGTCCCCTGTCCCCACAATAAAGCAGTGTGAGCACAGATATATGCAGCACACTGAGCACAGATATGGAGCGTTTTTCAGGCAGAGAACGTATAATACTGGTGGTCACTGGTCTGCAAAACTCTGCACTGTACTCCTCCTATAATACTGCTGGTCCCCAGAATAAAGATAAGCAGCCGCCTGAAACAAAGTGAGAGGACGCCAGCCACGTCCTCTCACTATCATTTCCAATGCACGAGTGAAAAATGGCGGCGACGCGCGGCTCCTTATATAGAATCCGAATCTCGCGAGAATCCGACAGCGGGATGATTACGTTCGGGCGCGCTCGGGTTAACCGAGCCATACGGGAGAATCCGAGTATGCCTCAGACCCGTGTAAAATGGGTGAAGTTCAGGGGGGGTTCGGTTTCCGAGGAGCCGAACCCGCTCATCTCTAATATATATATATATATATATATATATATATATATATTTACACACACAGCACTATATATACAGCGGTGATATCATTACAATCAGAGCTGATTGTAATGATTGTGTCACTGCTATACACATAGTGCTGACAGCACTGTTGTGTGCAACTGCTGTGTGCACAACAATTACACTCCAGTATCACTCATGGCTCACTCTTAATTATACAGCCCTCAGGACAGGCTGAGCCTGGCCTTGCAGCACGTACCTCTATTTTTTTCTTTTTGGGGTCTGTGTGTGCATGGGACGCTGATGGTTCACTCCCGCCTGGACTCCCGCCAGATTCTCTCCTCTCTCCCTCTCCTCTATTGGTGTGTGTCGCGGCAGCCAGTAAACCGGAAGTGCTAGCCGCTGTAGACCTGGTACCCGACAGGCTGTCAGCTATAGACAGCTGCTGCCTTTCTATAGTCAGCGGGAGCAGCGCTAATAGCCCTCAGATCGACCTCCCTAGCGCCCCATCATTCCAGCACCTGGGGCACATGCCTCCCTAGGGCTTCCCCCCATTTACGGCTATGGCTTTCCCCTCCCACACCCTGTACAGACCATGCCCAGATGCCTCCGGCCAGCTGCTGGTGGCTATTGGTGTCCTCTACCCCCAGAATGGTTAGGAGCTGTTCGGGGACTGATGAGCTCACACATGTCTGTACTGGTGTATATGGGGCAGCATCATTATAGCCTGCCCATTACAGATATACAGTACATCATCTATATATAGGCTTACCATACAATTCCTTTAAACTGGGACACTCACGGATTACACAGCTTCTGTGGCTGATTAAAAACAGGTGATAGCCAGGCTTGAAGTCAGCAGCAACAGGTGCAGGATGCCAGCTGATCTCTGATTTTTTTTTTTTAAAGGGGTAAACCCTTACAAGGCAAAACCATGCCTTGTAAGTGATTGCCCCTTTAACAAAAAGTTAGAGATTGGCTGGCAACCCGCACCACCGGCGATCTCAGACTCCATCACATCCTGCCGCTGGTGTCCGTCTTTTTGACGGACTTTTACCTAGCTACTAATCATCCTTTTATAATATATTTAATGTTTTGACAAAATGAAATGAAATAAAAGAAAATTCTATTATTGATGAAAAAACAGAGTTAGGGGCCAGATGCAATGATGCCCGAGTTCGGTGGCCGTGCAGGATGCTGTCCGAACGCTTATGTTTTTTTAAAGGGGCAATCACTTACAAGACATGGTTTTGCCTCTTTAAAAAAACACCCGAACTCGGATGGTTTTTTTAAAGGGGCAATCACTTACATGGCATGGTTTTGCCTTGTAAGTGATTGCCCCTTTAAAACGTCAGCGTTCGGCCGGCATCCCGCACGGCCACCGAACTCGGGCGTCATTACATCAGGCCCAATGTGTTTCAAAGCTGATTCACTGACAATGATGAGATTAATGAAAAGGTTAGGAACCCCTTACTTACAGTGGACCTATATAAATCTCCTAAATGTCTGTATTTGTTACACATAATATTTTTATTTCATTGTGATCAGAAAAATAAGTGACTGGTCTGCAACCGTTTGGCAAATCATTTTAGAGCCTAAAGTGCCTACAGTGGATCAATACATTTTCCTAGCAGAAAAGAATGATTAGGTTCTGACTGGTAACCACAACAATTTCCATTACATCATCACCACCACAACAACTTAATATGCAAATTATACCACTTTAATCAAAATGAGAGCTACTTTGTAGGATTGCCAAAGCATGCCTCCTTTCAGTGTCTGTCCTGTAAAGGAACTATGAAATTTAAAAAAGATTTCACCTACAGTTCTTTTATCGGTAATTCGCCATATTTTTGGATCCTGTATGAGGATGACACAAAATAGACAAACAAGCTTATTCTGTCTAAAGGTTGTGCTCTGCTATCAGGTAGTTATGATTCACTGGTTTCGTTTAATATAGTCACTGGATATAGCCTGTCCTAGTGCTTTTTTCTCATTAGTTTAAGGCCCAATGTATGTATTTCAGCACTATCTAGTCATCTTTTAAATGCCACTCTCTCCCATATGTCTGTATGCAGTTCTGAGCACATAAGAGGACCCATTAACGTCTACGCAGAAACAGATGACCAGTGCACAAGGTTTTATGAAAACACATGACTTAGAAATAGTACACAAGTAACACTGTTTTGCCATTACTATATCTATCATGTGCTTTCTTACAAGGTACTGTACAGTGGCTCATCCGTTTCTGTTCAGCTATGCTGATCTAGTGTACCATTTACACGTAAGGGAATTGTGTCATTTAAAAGACTGCTCTATACTGCTCGTGCACGGGGTGTAAAGCAGGTTTCTGCGGCTCTACTCCTCAAGTACCCCCAGCAGGTCATGTTACAAGGATTTTATTTTTTAATCATGCTTAGGTAGAAACATCCAACTAAGCAAGTAATTAATTTATTATGCCAATGTTCCCAAAAGGTAAAGTAATCAAACATGGCCTACTGCTGGTGCATGAGGAATGGGTTTGGAATATTGTAATGGGCCAAATTGCAGCAAAAGTAGTTGAATTATGATGATAGCATTTATGAAGTTACACTAAAGAAAGCAGGTTATGTTTACTCAGCAGCACAAAGGAGGAGGGTGTATTCTGCACTATGCTGCTGTATTTACAGACTACAGGCTAATGATTGCCAAACACAGAGCGGATGCAGGTGACCCATCACCTGCTAACCCAATTGATCCAATTTTAGTCACTTTGGGGTCTATTCACGAAGCAGTGAAAAGAGAGGAAAAGTGAGCCTGTGGAGAAGTTGCCCATGGCAACCAATCAGCTGCTCCGTACAATTGTGTAGTATGCAAATTACAACTGTTACTTTAATGCTGATTGGTTGCCATGGGCAACTTCTCCACTGGCTCACTTCTCCACACTTGTCACTGCTTCATGAATAGATCCCTTTGTCCTTGGCCATGACAATAGCTTTAGGGACATATGTTGGATACTATGTTGATATCAATGCATTTGTCGCCCATTTAATAAAATAGCTAACACCAAACAATTCTACTTATTGTTCCCACTTTGTTAGTAGTCATGTTCCATTTATCAATTGCCCTACCCACTGAAAAATGTAATTCCTACTAAGATACAGTAGTGCTGTCTATGAATCCCATTCTGGACCCACCTGCAAGTTAGAGGAGCAGCCTACAAGCCCATGAAGCATTTCAGCTCTACTTATAAAACCTTGCAGACAAACAATACAGCGCCGGGGTGGAGAACTGCAGCACGACCAACGAGACCTCTAACCCTGCGACCTCTAAGACCTCTATGTGCCCTGCGAGGAGCAGACGGGCATGTACTCCATAGGACTGCTCTAAGTAGGGCTGGGAGCGGGCTCAGTCAAAGCGAACATCACCACATCTGGCACCAACCAGGTTCTGTATGCCCCCCACACGCTATACATATGTATGTAATGTATATGTGTGTGTGCACTATATGTATGTGTGTGCACTTCTGATACTTGCTTTATACTAATCTTGCACCACATCTGTGACAGCAGTCTAGGGTGTGCCAGTTACTTAGTTTGCCTGGGTGCTGTTATTTAGAGGGGTCTGTTTATCATGGGAAGAAGACCACTAAATCCAGTGAAAACTGTTTTAGCTAGAGATACAGGCCTGAATGCAATGGCCTGTTGTGATTTACAATTAGTGTTAAAAAAAAAAATAAGATTTGTTTTGGCTTAAAAGTAATTGTGGTTTTAAATGCAGCAACTATCTCGCCTGAATCGTACTGCGGCCCATTACATTTTGTGTCATGAAGTCTCCCTATTTACCCATCCCCAAAGTTGGACAAAACTATGGGAGGGTGTTGACTTGAAAAGTGATAGCTTTTTCTTATCTGCCTTCTTCCTTTGTTATACTGCAGAACACCTGCTGACAAGCAGTACAGAAAAGCATAGAGAACAGTGAGCGAACAAGACTATACAGGGACAGTGATAGACTAACGTAACGTACACAGCTGAGGTATGTTGTAATACTGTAGCTGTGTTTTGTGGGAGTTATTAGGGGTTTGGGTCCAGAGGTGTGTTGTGAAAGGGTCATGGTTAAGATCTTGCATTGGGGCTTGTGAACCTGTGTTCTGGAACTGTCTGATTAAATTAATTAAATTCATATTATTTTGCTTTCTAGGAAAAAGCATAAATTATGGATATTGACATTTGGTTTCCTTTCTTAGCAGATGTTTTTATTGTGAAACCTATAGTCAAAGAGCTAGGGATCCATACTTTATTCTCTACTTGTGTCAGGCTGCATCCTGCGGGTTAGAAGAGTGAGCTCTATTCAAGGTAACTGCATATGAAAGATATTCACAGCAGACCTGTTCATGGTAATATTTCATATGGTATGCAGAAGAGCCAGTCTATTACCCTGCGTGCTGAAGGCCACACCATGCTCTGCCCACTCATTACTGACCAACCTGTTCTGCCACAAACACAGCTATACTCCAGGAGGCTCAGCTGAGAGTAAACAAGGGAATTAATTAACAATCAGTAATACTGGGCATCTAGTGGGGGAAACTTCATAAGCCCAGCTTTGGGGAGGAATGAGAAAAGGGCTGTAATAGCAAACTCAGATAAATTCATGGATTAAAACAATTTTGGGGAGACGTTGTGCTTTACAGCAAGGAGACAGAGAAAAGTGGAATATTAGGAAGTACTGATCAGAAAAACATGTACAAAAAAATTAAGAGGAAAGGGATCGAATATATATTTTTAAAAATATTTTCTATATAGGTTCAAAAATGTGCAGTAGCAAGAAAAAAAAAAATAGTACATGGTAAGGGAACAAAGCTCCACAGTGGTAAAAATAGTAAATACAACAATTGCAAGAATGAAGCAGGAATTGCGGAATACATTTCACCTATTGTATGTAGGTCAATATTGTTAATAGGGGTAGAATATTTAATATCTGGTCAGTGTACTATAATAACACGAGAAACACGAGAAACTTATAAGAAATACATTAAAGACCCATTGGAACATTTTGCTCATGGATTCTATTTTGAAGGATACACTTCCTCCTCAACCAGAGATCATCTTTAGAAAATCGAAGAATCTTAAAGATCTGGTAGCACCAAGTATGATAAGGTCCAAAAATAATACAAGTGAATCCGTGATCAAATGCACAGGGAGTTATAAGTGTGGGCATTGCAATGTCTGCAGATATGTACACCCGAAAAGAAAATCCTTTTTCGAAACCGGCGGCAACAAAGAATTTAAGATCAAAGAATACATGAACTGCAATTCATCTTCAGTGATCTACCTCCTGGAATGTGGCTGTGGGAAGAAGTACGTAGAAAAGACTAAACAACAACTGAAGCTAAGGATTCAAGAACACGTACGTAATATCAGGAACAAGATGGAAACACATGCCATTTAAATTTTTTTTTTATACATCACAATTCAAATCCAGATGCCTTGCCATTCAAAGCCATCGAACATGTGAAACTAGGCGAAAGAAGTGGAGATCTTGCCAATAAACTCTCAAGAAGGGAAATGTATTGGATTCTATGAAGACTAAGCCAATTGAAGACTATGCATCTGGCTGGATTTAATGAAAGCTACGAAATCGCTCCCTTCCTTTGATTTCTCGCTCATTTTCCTTCTTCGTACAGCTAAGAATTTATTATTAAAGCACTTTGGTTTATTGGTCTTGTTATGGTTCTTATTTCTAGAATCTAAATCTTGGATATTTTGCATTTTTCAGGAAAAAATGTGTGTTAAGATACACTACAGCAGCCATACCAGAATGGAAAATACCCACCCTCGTCTGATCGTGGAAGCCAAGCATTTGATGGGCCTAGCCAGTACCAGGGAGGGAGACCACCTGGGAAGACTAGGTGCTTTAGAAAGAACTGTTACACACAGGTAATTTCCTATTTATAATTATATTATTTCCTTAATGTCAATATCACCTATAGAGTCACTTCATATTTAATCACACAAGTAAACCAACACTATAAGCACTTAGCTTATAAACACTTTCATGGTACTCTTATTCTCTGGTTCTATTTAATACTAATAAACATTTTTAATGGAATTTCTATTTTCTTGTTCTATCTAATACCAGTAAGTAATAAGACACATGAGTAAATTCATATTGTCACTTTCTTCAACTCAGCACTATACCAGTTTAATAAATACTAGGTGATTCATCGCGCCCTACGGGCGCTCTTCACACTGTCGTGAGGGGCTATGCCCCCTTAACCCTTGCATGCTCTTGTGGCATGCAATAGTTGTATTATATGGAGTATTACCTTCAATCATAATTGTGTGAGTGGTTAAATATTGCACGGACAAAGGGCGTGCGATGGTTAAGTGGTCGTAGCCCCTTGCAATGGCATGAACAGTGCACACAGGGCCTGATGAATCACCTAGTAGGTGCTGTGGTTGGGGGAGTGGCGAGTGCGGGTGAGACGCGGATGGGGGAGGCGGGCTGGGGATGCCGCTGGTGGGGGAGGGGTGGTTGCGGGGGTGGTGCGGGTGGGAGAGGGGCTGGTGCGGTGGTGGGGGAGGGTGACGTGAGTGGGGGTCCGGAGCCACCGCGGGTGGGGGGGTGCCGCGGGTGGGGGAGGGGCGGTTGCAGGGGTGCTGCGGGTGGGGGAGGAGGTCCGGAGCCACCGTGGGTAGTGTAGGGTGTGTGTGCGGGTGCTGAGGATGGGGCCCAGAGGTACTGCGAGTGGGGGAGGGGCGGGTAATGCTTCTCCTGCTTCTCTTCCTGGAAGCAGCTAGGCTGCTATCCTCCCTTTGGCAGTGACTCTCACGGAGACTCGCACTGCAGCCAATCACTATTGTTATCGCTGGTGTCCCAACGCACCGCATTACAGGGAAGAAAATGCACTCAATAAACTACAGCTCCCAGCAGCCCTTAGCGCCTGAATGCTTCGGCTGCTGGGAGCTGTAGTTTATTTAGTGCGTATACTTCCCTGTAATGCAGAACATTGGGACACCGGCGCTAACAATAGTGACTGGCTGGCAGAACTGACTGACTCGCTGAATCAATGTAAAAGGTGAGAGTGCTGTGCAGTGTCAGTGTCCAGACATTACCCTCCGCTATATCACCCACTTTATCCATTACATTTGCCGGCCAGGTGCTATGTTGCGGAGTCAGGGCCTCTGGGAATCTGTGCGCGGCTGTGGTGGAGAGGCACTTCTGTGACATCACGCGCAGAGGAGGCTCCGGGGCTCAGAGAGTATTTGGCGCTGGGAGGGCTATGAAAGACTTCCGCTGCGCTGCTTTCATACACATCTGTGCCGGTGACCGCAGCAGCTTTTGTTCCATGTGCGCCGCGGCCAGGGAGTGGGGATTGTTGATGCCGGAGGGAGCAGGCGGACTGGCAGCAGGACATAGGGGGTCATTCCGACCTGATCGTAGCTGTGCTCCTGCAGCTGGCCGGGAGTTAGTCATTGCTGGCCGGGTTGCTGCGGCTACGGTTGACGTTACACAGCTGCTGTGGCCCGCCCGTTGGCCAGGCCGCGGCCACAAAACGGCAGACAAATGCCACCGTGCTGCCCCCTACCACCCAGCGACCACCTCTGCCTGCCAATCAGGCAGAGGTGATCGCTAGGCAATGACAGTCATGTGTCGGCGCACTGCGGTGCCGGCGCATGTGCAGCTCTGACCTGATCGCTGCACTGCGATGAACTGCAGCAAGCGATCAGGTCAGAATGACCCCCATAGGACGCTGCAGTAAAAGGTTTTTTTTCCCCTATGTATAGCACAGAGACTTGCTGCAGATGCAGTGGCATACCCTCTAGCTGTACCTTTTTGGCAGGTACAGTACTTTTTTTATGGTCTGTACCATTTTTTGGCTCTCCAAACTTCCATTGAAAGTATAGGAAAAGGAGCATGGCCACGCCACTGAACCCGTGGTCACGCCCCCTTTTCGAATTTGTAGCGATTTTTATGTGTAAATTGTTGGAGGGGATGTTGCTGCAGATGCAGTGGGCCTATTTTGGGGTGAGGAGCTGGAGCTGCAGCTCCATCAGCCCCATTGTTAATTCTGCTCTGGGAACACACAGCAGCCAAAAGACAGAGCTTCCCATTGGATGTAACCTGTGTGGGAGGGCATTTCTCACCCAATCAGCTGTGGACTGGGTGTGATAGACCTGCTGCTAACCCAATGAGAGCTCCTAGCCACGCCCAGTGTTAGCCACACAGTCACACAGTGACAGATCTGGGCAATTATATAGGAGATATATACTTATTTCTTTTTCTTTTTATTAGTATTTATACCTTTATATTCCTCTAGTGAGGGAACATCAGTAATAGGTCACTAATATTCCTTTTTTCTTTTCACATATTATATATAACAGTACTGGGAACGACACACGGAGATCATTTAAATATTTTAAAACCTCCTAAAGATGGCTACCTTCATAAGAAAAATGTGTCACTATATGAAAAAGACTCCATAAAGATGGCGGCCAGACTACTTCTGGATTATTTGGAAGTCTTATTATGAACAAGAAGCGGTCCACGAGCGTTCCATCTCTGGGAACTGTTCCTGTATACGTATAATATGGATTTCACATGTCCGGGGGTGACGTAGAAGCGGTCCATGGGCGCTTCAGGAAGGATTCAGCTTCTGGTCACGCAAGCGCCACAGAGTCCTTCTAATTCCGGAAGAAGGGCGGGCGCATGCACAGTCCAGATTTTCCGCCACAGGAAATGAGGCAAAAGTGGTCATAACAAGTTTCCTCTGTCAGTTTCGATAATCTATGTATTTCTAACACTCGTTTTCAAAATGTATATAACTTATTAGATTTTCCATACATAGCTATAATATGTACCTAATATATACCCAATTATTAATATATAGCATTGATATACGATTTTTAGACACTCCCATAGGAGGAAGTGAGGTCATATGTATTTTCATAATTGATATGGGTTTAAATATAAGATATGTCCCAGCACACCACCACCCTTGATGAAGTCCTGACGGACGAAACGCTTTGGTTGCTCCATGATTGCTCCCACGACTGACCTCCATATATAAGTTAAGAACTTATTCTATGCACTTTATACTTTTTTTTTTATATATATCTCTTAATCTTCTTACTACTTGAATTTTATACCATGTATATGTTTTTTATCTATTTTTGCTGTCTCAATTAGTAATTCATGTCCTTATGTGGAATAAATGTATATATATTTTTTATGAGAACTTTGAATACTATCAAATGTTGCTTTACACCTGACACCATTGGTCACTGAGGCCCATATCTTTTCTTTTTACGTTAATTTCACAGCAGCTTACCACTGCTGGTTAATTTAAGGGCCTGCTGACACCTTTTGTACCGAGGGAGTGTCATCTTTTGGTCAGTGTTATTTATTTATTTATTTATTTATATTATTAAGTAAGTGTTTCACAAGTGGAGCTGTTTTTTGCTTTATTTATATATATATATACAACAGTGACGTGTGGTGACGTAACTGGCTGGGTAAGTACTGGCTAGTATCAGAGTCAGATTTACATACACATATACAGTGGCGGAACTAGCGAGCGGGTGGCCCAGGTGCGACAAAATGCTTTGCCCCCCCCCGCCCCATGCCCACTCCCTCACCCCTGGAGAGGATCTGGTGAGGGGGACCTGCTCAGGGCCAGAGAAATGGATACCTAGCAAACAGTGCCATAACTAGACATTTTAGCACTGTGTGCAAGAAACGGCATCGGAGCCCCACCCCTGCATGCAAAACAGGGGCAGTGCGCGCCGTAGGCACGCGCAAAAATACATAGCAGTGTGGCTTTGTGGGGGAAGGGGTGTGGCCACAAAATAATACCAATTCATAAAACGGTGCAAAGTAGTCTCCATTATTCAAATTACGCCGCACAGTAGCACCACTACACCAGGTAGAGACCCTTTTACACCTTACGGCGGACAGATTCTCCTTTTTACACATTACGGCAGACAGTGTCCACTTTTTACACATTACGGCAGACAGCGTCCCCCTTTTTACACATAACGGCAGACAGCATGCCCTTTATACACATAGCGGCAGACAGCATGCACTTTTTACACATAACGGCAGACAGCGTCCCCTTTTCACACATAACGGCAGACAGCGTCCCCTTTTCACACATAACGGCATACAGCGTGCCCTTGTTACACATAGCGGCAGACAGCGTACACTTTCTACACATAACGGCAGACAGCATCCCCTTTTTACACATTACGGCAGACAGCGTGCCCTTATTACACATTACGGCAGACAGCGTCCCCTTTTTACACATTACGGCAGACAGCGTCCCCTTTTTACACATTACGGCAGACAGCGTGCCCTTGTTACACATTATGGCAGACAGCGTGCCCTTGTTACACATTGCGGCAGACAGCGTCCCCTTTTTACACATCACGGCAGGCAGATTCCCCCTTTTTACACATTACGTCAGGCAGATTCCCCCTTTTTTACACATTACGGCAGACAGTCCCCCTTTTTGCACATGAAGAAAGAAAGGAAAGAAAGAAAGAAAGAAAGAAAGAAAGAAAGAAAGAAAGAAAGAAAGAAAGAAAGAAAGAAAGAAAGAAAGAAAGAAAGAAAGAAAGAAAGAAAGAAAGAAAGAAAGAAAGAATTATACTTACCCTCTCCGCTGGCTCAGGCTCCTCTGTGCAGCTTCTCCAGAGATCCCGGGCAGGAGAGAAGGAGGAGGAGGGAGGTGGAGGAGGGAGCCACAGCAGCGCTGTGTTATTGGTGGAGGCGCTGCTGCTGCTGTCCCTCTGCTTCACTATATGCTGTTCTCCGCCGCTGTGAATGCTGGGATGCGCTTCACAGCGGCAGAGAACAGCCTATAGTGAAGCAGAGGGACAGCAGCAGCAGCGCCTCAACCAATGAAACAGCGCTGCTGTGGCTCCCTCCTCCACCTCCCTCCTCCTCCTTCTCCCCCCCCCCCCCCCCCCCCGTGCCGCTGCGCTGTTCTTTCTCTCCTGTCCGGGCGGCTGTGTGCTGCGGGCAGCGGTTGCCCGCAGCACACAGCGGCATGTAATGAGTCAGTTTGACTCATTACATCCTTTGGGTCCCTGGACAGAGGCGGGCCCCAGTGCAACGCACTGGTTGCACTGGCGGTAGTTCCGCCTCTGCACATATATAAATCCAAGGGTGCATGTGGGCATTATACACAGGTGCAGCAGTATACTCTGCTGGAAATAGTTTTGAGTTTTGATCAAAGATGTGCAGAGAAGATAGGCAGGGGAGGCAGAGTCTCTCCTGTCATACCCCAGTATGCTCCAGATTTTCGACTAGAAAAGTTATTAGAATAATACAAAGAAGATATATATATATATATATATATATATATATATATATATATATATAAAATTATCTAAAGATACAAATGAGGAGAAAGTGCGCTCATAGTGCAGGTAAGTATTTTAATGGATAAAACAACACTGTGTATAATCCAGGACAGGTAATTTAAAGACTCGTACCCTGACTACCCACTCTGTGGGCTGATTACCACATGATATAGATATTTCCACAAGGCTGTCTCAACGATCGCCTACCACAGTCCGGGACACAGCACCGTCTCCAGCCGCAAACACGTCAGGATCCGTCCAGCCACCGTGCCGTACAGTCGACCAGATCAGCCAGCACAATTGTGGAGAGAAGACGTCAGACAGACCACGCCCCTTTTACGCGTTTCGTATACCACTTCGTCAGGAGGCTGGTCTGTCAATTGTCAAGAGAGTTTTTATAGGGGAACGAAGCCGCTCCCATGCAGCATCATCATACTACATTTCACAGAGCCGCTAATTATCACAGCTTGCCGTAATTACATCTTTATACACAATCTAACAAAATATAATTTGGGTTTCTACAAACATATATTCAAATTACATATATAAAAAATATACAAATACGTACACCAATATACATATATATACATCACATAATTAATACACATATCATATTATCATTAAAAATACACATTTTAGGGATTTTAAAAATACACACACGGGTCTCTTAATATATGCCCGCTCGTTCTGTTCGGACATACCCATCAGTTATTTATATTAGATATTATTCACCAATGATTATAAGAAATGCATTTATACATGACTTTTTTCTCAGGCTATCGTATTATCCTGGCGATAATGTATCTACTTTTAAAAGAGAAAGACATTTTATCAACGTCAGACAGCAACTTATTTGAATCATGTTCCAATCCATTCACTGGTTCCCGGCATATATACTCTAAACACAAAGTACCTAAAGGAAAATAGTCAGCAACAAAAGAGACAATAAAAAATAATATTGATAAAGGCTCCATTTATATTAATAATGATAAGTTGATACTTTACTCAATTCAATTGGATTAATTCTGAACAGGAATATAGTGCTCAAGCACTCAGGGGTTAATGATTCCGGAAATATGATACATCAGCATATACTAAATTACCGTTTTCTAATAAAGGGGGTAATCTCGTAATTTTCGTTTAGCCCCTTGGGTATCAACGTATCCAGGGACAGAATCCAAAAAGTTTCTCTCCTCAATAGTTGTTCTTCCCTATTACCTCCTTTCTTACTACATGCCACATGTTCTATCCCCATGAACTTCAGTACACTGGAGTCAGCATTATGGAATTCAGCAAAATGACGTGGAATACTATGATTTAACACTCTGTTTTTAATATTCCTACAATGCTCCAGAATCCTGATTTTAAGGACCCTTTTCGTTTTCCCCACATATCTTAGCCCACACGGGCAAGTCAGCAGGTAAATACAGAATGACGAGTTGCAATTCATAAATGATCTAATAATTAAAGGCTCCTTTCTCTTGTAATTACCTTGAAAAGTTTTTTTCTTTTCTGCTAAGACGCATACTTTGCAGCTCCCACAACTAAAAAAACCTTTTGTTGTCCCCAAAAACTTGTAATTACTATTCTCAGTTACTATTGACGGTAAAGTACTTTTAGACAACATGGATTTAAGTGTTTTTGCCTTTTTATATATGATATCTGGTTTTTTTGCTAGTTCTGGACCTAGAATAGGGTCCATTTGTAGTACATGCCAGTTCTTCTTGGCTATTCTTTCTATATCCCTGAAACCTGTACTGAACTGAGTGACCATCGGGCAAAAGGTTTTTTTCCCCTCATTAGTGCTCTTATTTTTATTTTTATTTTTATAGATCAGTAGGGATTCACGATCTTTTGTTTTTGCCTTTTCACGTGCTGAGTCCAATAATTTTAAGGGATAACCTCTTGCTTTAAATCTCTCTGTATATATTTCTGACTGTTCATCAAATTTTGTTAGATCAGTGCAATTTCGCCTGAGCCTTGTATATTGCGAATAGGGGATATTTTCTTTCCACTGGGGGAGGTGACAACTGCCAAACTGTAGGTAACTATTACTATCTACACTTTTAAAGTGTGTGTAAGTTTCTATCTTTCCTGTAGAGCAGAAATTTTCAGTAGACAATACCAAATCTAGAAACTCGAGTCTATTGGGACTAAAAGTTCCTGTGAACTTAAGATTGTACGTGTTCACATTTATTTTTATCAGAAACTCTTCCCAGTCTTTTTCAGTACCCTTCCATATAATCAGTACATCATCTATGTACCTTTTGTACATTATGATGTTTTCCTTCAAATTATCAATAATAGTTTCTAGTTCCCATTGGCCCATATAAATGTTGGCCACACTCGGGGCACAAATACTGCCCATGGCTGAGCCACACACTTGTTTGTACCAATCATCTAGGAATGTGAAATAATTATACTTTAGAACAAATCCTAAACATGAACAAATGAAGGACCTTTTTTCATCACTAACCAGTGGGTCTTCCCTGAGTTTCCTATCAACAGCTTCAATACCTCTATCATGTGGGATTGAAGTGTACAGAGATTGTACATCTATAGAACACCAACTGTACGACTCATGCCAAGATAAATTATTAATAAGTTGAAGCACAGCTGTGGAGTCCTGTATATAGGACTCTAATTCTGGAACATAATGTTTAATACAGGTATCCACATATTCAGAAATACGGGACGTTAATGAACCAATTCCACTGATGATTGGTCTACCTGGGGGGTGGGATAGACTCTTATGGATTTTAGGAAGATGATAAAACGTAGCTACAAGGGAATGTTTATTTAAGAGATAATTGTATTCAGATAGTGTGATGCATTTAGAAAGTAAACCTTCTTTTAATATGACCTCCAAGGTTTTTTCAAACTCTTTGGTAGGATCATCTTTTAGTTTTACATATGATTCACTATTATGGAGGAGCCTATATGCTTCCTCTATATAATATTCCCTATCCATAAGAACTATCCCACCCCCCTTATCAGCATTCTTTATCACCACCTCAGTATTAGATGACAATTTTTTAAGGGCCACCCATTCTGCCTTAGTTAAGTTAGTATTTGTATTCTTAACTTCTAAGGCTTCTATATCCTTTTTCATCATTTTACTGAATAATTCAATATAGGGGCCCCTTGACTCAAGAGGATAAAAGGTTGATTTTAATTTTAGATGAGATTGTTGTTCATTCCCATCCCCGTGCCGCTGCGCTGTTCTTTCTCTCCTGTCCGGGCGGCTGTGTGCTGCGGGCAGCGGTTGCCCGCAGCACACAGCGGCATGTAATGAGTCAGTTTGACTCATTACATCCTTTGGGTCCCTGGACAGAGGCGGGCCCCAGTGCAACGCACTGGTTGCACTGGCGGTAGTTCCGCCTCTGCACATATATAAATCCAAGGGTGCATGTGGGCATTATACACAGGTGCAGCAGTATACTCTGCTGGAAATAGTTTTGAGTTTTGATCAAAGATGTGCAGAGAAGATAGGCAGGGGAGGCAGAGTCTCTCCTGTCATACCCCAGTATGCTCCAGATTTTCGACTAGAAAAGTTATTAGAATAATACAAAGAAGATATATATATATATATATATATATATAAAATTATGTACAGAGTTCAGAAATGTATAGATCAGTGTGCTTTTCCTAATCTAATATTCCCGTACCACAACGTATGGTCCACAGGATATCACAAAGTACAAAGTGAGTTGTATGTCTCACTTCCTATACCCCAATATATAGTCCACAGGGTATCACCAGTACAAGAATGGGCTAAATAGCCTAGTATTAACACCTTCCACTTCTTCGGGTGGCTGCTCAGTCCTTCATGGTGCCACTAGGTATATGTAGCCAAAAAGATCTGCATATGGAAGAGAAGAATAAGCGCCTATGGTGTAGTATGTCTTTCCAGGATGCGCAAATAACACGCAAATAACAGAATTGCGTACCAGATTGTGGCTTGTATTAGAGCATATCAATCCCCTGCTTCATAGTCCAAATACAATCTCAGAATAAAGAGACTTCACTGCTGGTGGTGTACTGATTGATTTTTCAGTGCAGCACAGGCTTCTAGAAATGGGAAGAACTCCCAACATGACCCTCTCCGGGAGACATAAAATTATATATAGGATTTCCCACCATCCCTGTATTTCTTTGTTATAGTAGTTGGTTGCTATCAGTTGTTTTTTTTAGCAGGAAAGTACTGCAGATCAACGGTCTCAGGTGTAATGTGTTTGGGTACACTCCCCCTCATTGTTATGCATATTAAGGCTGTATCCACCCTACCAAGGACAGCACACTACCTTCCCTGGTGAGTTTCTGTTTATTGTTGGTAGGCAGAATGCTGCGCTATGTTCCTGGAGACTTCTCTACTGCACATGCACACATGTTGGGAAAGTGTCAGCCTCACCATTTTCCTGGAGATTTCTGTCTACAGCACTGGCTGACGCAGGACTCCAGAGTGGTAGGTATAATTATATGGGTGGAATTTGTGTGGTGAGGGTCCCCCTGGACTCAGGGGCCTGTGTGCACTGCACACCATGCACCCATTATAGAAACACCAATGCTCCCAGAGCAGTCGCCGCCCTCAATGCATTTGTTTTTATTTAGGTCCGCATTGTTTTGGCTATCTCTGATAACTGCCCGTCCTTTCTTTACCACCACAATACAGTAAGATTCATTTGATTATCAATAAACCTTCTTAGCTTTATAACTGTACAGTATGTCTCCATATTTTTATTTTATATAAGTCATTATTCAGTTGACACAGCCGTTAGAAGGTTTACATTTTATACAGTTGAGTAGCAGTTGAAGCTGGGACCATGGCCATAAGTGTTCGAACAGGGGAGGGGGGCAAGGGGGCAGCTTGCCCCCCCTCCCCAAAATATTTACGAAGCCCCAGTCAATGTACTGGTTTGTGGGGAGCTGTGAAGCCACCACCTTGGCTTACCACAAGCAGTAAGACAAAGAATGCAGGGACTTACTCAATGATGAGGTTACCTGAATGTGGTGGGTAAGACTATAACTTTGGCCAAGATTATGCAAAAAAACCCTCTATTTAATTGCCAAATGAATTGCAAAGTAAATTGCAATTCTAATTCATAATGTTTAAATAGTGCACCTGCATTCTTTCTCTTTGTGTTTGACTAAATGTCTCAGCAGGGTAGCACTCCTCATTACATGTAGTTAGAGTGTGCAGTATAGGACTCCGTCCTACCCCATTTTACCACAAGCAGTGTTAAGATGCAGATAATCCCCTTTCCAACTGCTCCATCTCCTCTCTCCCCACAGCCCTTTTCTGCCTGCAGCCAGGGTCCACCTCCCCCTATACCTAGCTCCAGCAGTGTGTGGATAGTTACTGTTAGGGAGGCCAATCCCGAGCCATTTTTTAAATCCTGGAGCCGGAAGCATCTGAGCCTCCTGAGAACGCTCAACGCTGCCAGGCATTACAAAATCAAAGGGCTGCCTGATTCCGAAATCCCTGGAATTGGATCTTCCAATCCCGGGATTGAATCCTGGACGTTTTTGGACCTAAATCCTAGGATCCCGCCGATCCCGATCCCGGGATTGGCCTCCATAGTTACTGTGGACTGGCCCTTCCCCTGATCCCCTGAGACCACTACTGTGCCCTTCTCACCTCCCACTTTGTATGTTCCTCCCCCTTCTCCTCAGTTCCCCCTTCAACTCCCCCCCCCCTCGCAGCATTACCCCCCACAGATAGATAGAAACATATACAGTATATATAATATCTATCTTTGTCAAGTAGGTGGTGAAGTGAGTAAGTCTAGCTTCCCGTTAAGGGGGCAATATTCAGCAATTTAGGGCACCAAAATGAAATTGTATTTTGGCCCCCCATACCTAAAAATGTTGTGGCGCCCATGACCATGGCATCTGGGCAATGCAGAAACGCGATCTAGAGGAAAAGAAAATACACTGTACATCTGGGTCTGGACGGACAGAAGTTGGGAGTTACTGCTTATATCCCTATATACTGTTGTATGTCATAATTCTTGTAACCAATTCTGATTATTGTTAGTTACCTGTAAAGTGTCAGTGATACATATTTATCTACAGAGAATTTAAAAGAGAGGCTCAATTTGTTCATTCACCTACATTGGCTAGTCACAATTCTGCATCCATATCAGGAGAGTGGTACAGACACAATGGGCATGTGTTTTTATACAGTCACTTAACAATGAAAGGCAACCTGAAACACTTTGTGGGCCACAATGGGTGGCCATCTACCCTTCAAAAGGGCCGCACATTAGTCCTAATATCAGTAATAAATTAGATAAATTAATAAATGTAACCACCTTTATGTAATAACATATCAGCAGGTCTGTTAAAAAAAACTACTATAATCTATAACCAAAAAATATTATTACAAAACAGGAAGGTGCTTGGGGCTGCAAGTTAACGGTTGGAGTACTGCATGTGTCCCTTAGATGCCCGTTGCCCACCAAATGCATATAATGTAACATGTATTTCTTTTCAAACTCTGGAGTGCATTATTTTAATTTACATTTAATATTATAAGGATACAGTACATTATATTACATTATAACTCATGTGACAAAATGCTCTGCTTGGCTGTATGTTTTTTTCTGAGAAATAAACATTAGTTTTCCACAACTTTTTCTTATACATAAAGTATTAGTCTAGGTGCAACGCTGATACTTTGTTTCATGCTAAATTAATGTAAGTACCATTGTTAATTAAGGAACTTAGGGGGAAGGGCAGAAGTCAGACAGTTGTATTTTAAAACAAGAAGAAAAGATTTGCAAGCTTAGCCCTGCAGGAGCAAAGAAATCTATTTCCATTATAAGAAGTATTGATTTTTGTATTAAAAAAGTCTCATTACTTGAGATAATTACCCTGGGGTTTCTTGGTTACTCCTATGGTTCCTAAATCTTGCATCTCAATTTTTTTTTGTGCCTCTGAAAAAGGCATAGCCTCACAAACATCAAGGTGAGGACAAGGAAACTGAGAGTCGCTTTTCCGATATGATACCAAATTGTGTACTAGTCTCTAATTGCAATTCCATTGCTCTATATTAACTTAGATTCACTCTTACTTTGTCATTGTGTGTGTACTTACTATCAGTATGATCTTAAATATACACAACTCATTTTCCCAATGGGTATGGTATGATATGCCGACACGTACAATGTCAACATTCAGTATACCGACACCATATTATCAATATAGTTCAGAATGTTGACGTTCACCACATCTGCATGTTCAGAATGTCAACAGAGGACATGTCAGTGCTGGCACAATGTCGACATTTTCAGAAAATGTCGACAGTATTGTTTTAGCCTAAAAGAAACCCTTACCATAATTGCAGCCTTTCCCTAACACTAACTGCAGCCTAATCCCAACCCTAACCATAAATTGCAGAATAACCCTAATTGCAGGGGTTGGTATTGTTACTTCAAAATCCACAAATTTGACATTTTGAACATATGGACATTGCAGATTTAGATACAATGAGGCAGATGTATTAACCTGGAGATGGCATAAGGAAGTGATAAACCAGTGATAAATGCAAGGTGATACACGCACCAGCCAATCACCTCCTAGCTGTTAATTTACATATGGGAGCTGATTGATGGTGCGTGTATCACCTTGCATTTATCACTGGTTTATCACTTCCTTATGCCTTCTCCAGGTTAATACATCTGCCCCAGGATGTTATATGTGGACATTCCGGCAGGGCTGTAACTAGGGGTGTATGAGCACCCAGGACTCAGGGCTCTGTCTGGGACCAGCAACGTCGTTGCCCCACAGCACCTGCATTTAACTTTTTAAAGCAATCATCAGCATCAAAATAAACAATACTACTTGTAAATTTTAATTGATATTTCACCTACAATTCATTGGTGATCCCTAATACTATTACTGTATCCACAGTGACCTAGATATCTATTGAGCTCAGGAACTGGGGATGGCGAGCATGTAGTGGTCATTATGAATACCCTCTGCAGTAGCTGTGCACCAGTTTACTTTATGTCTAGTAATATCTTAAGGACGGAAGCAAGTAATCTATTTGCAATAAAAGTAATGCTTGTTCTACAATAAAAAAACAGCAGTAATTCCCAATAAAAGTAGAAGTATAAAGCAATATACAGTACCACTAGTAGTAGACACAGCAGCAAGTAAGGTGTAGAAGTAGTGGGCAGTAATTTTCCACCAGTCACAAACATTAATAATGTCCTACGATGTCAATGATACTGGGCAGTAATGTGTACAGCAGTAAAAGCTATGGCCTGTAATTAGATGCTAATAAGGTCATCAACACACTTCCTCTTGCCTATCACCGATGGTAATATTGTGGTGAAAGGTGCCCCATTTGTGTAGGTATAAGTGAATGTTGCTTTAAAGCTTATATTGGCTAGATAGGGTTGGTTGAAGGACAATTATTTAATGAAGTCATTGATTTGTATGGTGAGGTCTTAAAGAGGGTGAGTTTAAAACCTATTTAAGTTAGGTTTAAAATATGCAGGCTGCTTTGTTCCTGATCTCTCACCCTACCTCCCTATTTTGGTTGCAACAATTGTTGTTGCCTGCAGGTGTTTTTCAGTGTTGTGTTGGATGAAAATGTCAGCTTAGCGCTTATATAGTTTTTGTTGTTGTCTTTGGGTGTGCTCTACTTTTAAAGTTTAGCCTATGTCAATACCAACTTTCTGGTGAATGGCGATACCACATGACTGGGTAACACCACCATTTAAAGTACTGAAGGAGGATTATCAGCAATGTTTGACTTTGATTGGAGGTTAGTGTGTTCCTGGCCATCCTTTCTGATCCCAATATACTGCATTTACTTTGTCGATAAAATGCTACCTGTTTCACTGTAATCACTGTAGTCTGTCATTATTGGTTAGAATGTTGTGTTTACCCTTCATTATGAGTGTTGTGAAGCCAGTGCTATTTTGGCAATATTATTATGGGCTCTTACCCATCCACCCTCACAGACACCTCACACGTGATCAAGGAGAACATGCTAGGACAGTTGTGTAAAGGTTAGACAGGATTTCTTTATGTACAGTAGGTATTGGGGAAATAAACACTTTACCAATCACAACACAATCATTTTCAAACAAGTTGTAAAATGTTATTGACATCCAGCAGCATATAGCATATACAAAGTAATATATATATATATATATATATATATATAGATATATAGATAGATAGATAGAGATATATAGATACATATGTATATATACATATATTTATACTATATATATATATATATATACTGTATATATATATATACATACTAGAGATGTGCACCGGAAATTTTTCGGGTTTTGTGTTTTGGTTTTGGATTCGGTTCCACGGCCTTGTTTTGGATTCGGACGCGTTTTGCCAAAACCTCCCTGAATTTTTTTTGTCGAATTCGGGTGTGTTTTGGATTCGGGTGTTTTTTTACAAAAAACCCTCAAAAACAGCTTAAATCATAGAATTTGGGGGTCATTTTGATCCCATAGTATTATTAACCTCAATAACCATAATTTACACTCATTTTCAGTCTATTCTGAACACCTCACACCTCACAATATTATTTTTAGTCCTAAAATTTGCACCGAGGTCGCTGGATGGCTAAGCTAAGCGACACAAGTGGCCGACACAAACACCTGGCCCATCTAGGAGTGGCACTGCAGTGTCAGACAGGATGGCACTTCAAAAAAATTGTCCCCAAACAGCACATGATGCAAAGAAAAAAAGAGGCGCACCAAGGTCGCTGTGTGACTAAGCTAAGCGACACAAGTGGCCGACACAAACACCTGGCCCATCTAGGAGTGGCACTGCAGTGTCAGACAGGATGGCCCTTAAAAAAATAGTCCCTAAACAGCACATGATGCAAAGAAAAATGAAAGAAAAAAGAGGTGCAAGATGGAATTGTCCTTGGGCCCTCCCACCCACCCTTATGTTGTATAAACAGGACATGCACATGGTCACTGTCAGCAAACTGCAAAACTAAAATGCACCACATGTATAGAATCTAGATGGATAGTATACTTGACGACACAGAGGTAGGTAGAGCAGTGGCCTTCCGTACCGTACTGCTATATATACTGGTGGTCACTGTCAGCAAACTGCAAAACTAAAATGCACCACAGGTAAAGAATCTAGATGGATAGTATACTTGACGACACAGAGGTAGGTAGAGCAGTGGCCTTCCGTACCGTACTGCTATATATACTGGTGGTCACTGTCAGCAAACTGCAAAACTAAAATGCACCACAGGTATAGAATCTAGATGGATAGTATACTTGATGACACAGAGGTAGGTAGAGCAGTGGCCTTCCGTACCGTACTGCTATATATACTGGTGGTCACTGTCAGCAAACTGCAAAACTAAAATGCACCACAGGTATAGAATCTTGATGGATAGTATACTTGACGACACAGAGGTAGGTAGAGCAGTGGCCTTCCGTACCGTACTGCTATATATACTGGTGGTCACTGTCAGCAAACTGCAAAACTAAAATGCACCACAGGTATAGAATCTAGATGGATAGTATACTTGACGACACAGAGGTAGGTAGAGCTGTGGCCTTCCATACCGTACTGCTATATATACTGGTGGTCACTGTCAGCAAACTGCAAAACTAAAATGCACCACAGGTATAGAATCTAGATGGATAGTATACTTGATGACACAGGGGTAGGTAGAGCAGTGGCCTTCCGTACCGTACTGCTATAAATACTGGTGGTCACTGTCAGCAAACTGCAAAACTAAAATGCACCACAGGTATAGAATCTAGATGGATAGTATACTTGACAACACAGAGGTAGGTAGAGCAGTAGCCTTCCGTACCGTACTGCTATATATACTGGTGGTCACTGTCAGCAAACTGCAAAACTAAAATGCACCACAGGCATAGAATCTAGTTGGATAGTATACTTGACAACACAGATTTAGGTAGAGCAGTGGCCTTCCGTACCGTACTGCTATATATACTGGTGGTCACTGTCAGCAAACTGCAAAACTAAAATGCACCACAGGTATATAATCTAGATGGATAGTATACTTGACGACACAGAGGTAGGTAGAGCAGTGGCCTTCCGTACCGTACTGCTATATATACTGGTGGTCACTGTCAGCAAACTGCAAAACTAAAATGCACCACAGGTATAGAATCTAGATGGATAGTATACTTGACGACACAGAGGTAGGTAGAGCAGTGGCCTTCCGTACCGTACTGCTATATATACTGGTGGTCACTGTCAGCAAACTGCAAAACTAAAATGCACCACAGGTATAGAATCTAGATGGATAATATACTTGACGACACAGAGGTAGGTAGAGCAGTGGCCTTCCGTACCGTACTGCTATATATACTGGTGGTCACTGTCAGCAAACTGCAAAACTAAAATGCACCACAGGTATAGAATCTAGATGGATAGTATACTTGACGACACAGAGGTAGGTAGAGCAGTGGCCTTCCGTACCGTACTGCTATATATACTGGTGGTCACTGTCAGCAAACTGCAAAACTAAAATGCATCACAGGTATAGAATCTAGATGGATAGTATACTTGACGACACAGAGGTAGGTAGAGCAGTGGCCTTCCGTACCGTACTGCTATATATACTGGTGGTCACTGTCAGCAAACTGCAAAACTAAAATGCACCACAGGTATAGAATCTAGATGAATAGTATACTTGACGACACAGAGGTAGGTAGAGCAGTGGCCTTCCGTACCGTACTGCTATATATACTGGTGGTCACTGTCAGCAAACTGCAAAACTAAAATGCACCACAGGTACTGCTATATATACTGGTGGTCACTGTCAGCAAACTTCAAAACTAAAATGCACCACAGGTATAGAATCTAGATGGATAGTATACTTGACGACACAGAGGTAGGTAGAGCAGTGGCCTTCCGTACCGTACTGCTATATATACTGGTGGTCACTGTCAGCAAAACTCTGCACTGTACTCCTCCTATATAATAATGCTGGTCCCCAGTCCCCACAATAAAGCAGTGTGAGCACAGATATATGCAGCACACTGAGCACAGATATGGAGCGTTTTTCAGGCAGAGAACGGATAAAACTGGTGGTCACTGATCAGCAAAACTCTGCACTGTACTCCTCCTATATAATACAGCTGCTCCCCAGTCCCCACAATTAAGCAATAAGCACAAATATTTGCAGCAACATTAATAAATGGAGAGGACGCCAGCCACGTCCTCTCCCTAACATTTCCAATGCACGAGTGAAAATGGCGGCGACGCGCGGCTCCTTATATAGAATCCGAATCTCACGAGAATCCGACAGCGGGATGATGACGTTCGGGCGCGCTCGTGTTATCCGAGCCATACGGGAGAATCCGAGTATGCCTCGGACCCGTGTAAAATGGGTGAAGTTCGGGGGGGGTTCGGTTTCCGAGGAACCGAACCCGCTCATCACTAATATATACAGGACAAAAGACAGCGGCACTCAGGAACTAGTGTCGAAAAATTTACTCTAATTCAAGGTGTTACATAAAAATGCCAACGTTTTGGGGGCCATACCCTGGGTGCCGCTGTTTTTTGTCCTATATGCAATGTTTTTTCCATGAATGGCACCTGGGCAGCTGTATGTAAGAGGTGTACCTGACAATAGATAGATAGATAGATAGATAGATAGATAGATAGATAGATAGATAGATAGATACACTCATCAGAACTAGGTCACAAATACTTGTAAAGTGCTGTCACTTATTCCATCTTATGAATTGAGTTCCACTTAACTAATTAATTTAAAACATCACACCGACTTGGAAAGATCTCAATCTGATGTGAAGAGAAAAATGTGATCCACCCTTTAATAATGTTCGTGCATTGAATACTTTAAATAATGATCTGTTATATAGTATACAGATATATCCACAGTTATTCTACTGTATGTTGTGTGCAGAATAACTTTTGTACTATAGATGTTCAAGAACATAATAGCTTCCTTTATAGGTTTCACACTGCAATCAGTTGACTGAAGAATAACTGTGTACCACACTTCTTACTCTCTTGGAATACCCAGGAGATTTCAGGGAGCTCAACCTGACACTAGAGTGGTTAGAACCTGCCTCTGCCAGCTTCCCAGAGAAGCGGGAGCTTAATTATATGATATGCGGTGAAACCTATCATTGCGGCATCCAATGTTTTACATGGCTCTCAGCACCAAGCCTCCCCCACTTCCCATATGGCATATATACCAGGGGGGTCTGGGTATAACATTGTTACCCTGTGTTATCCTGTGTACCCATGTATAAGCTCTATTACTTTGATACTGGTGAGATTGGGACACTGTTTTAAAGCTGGCGAATGAAGCTGTAAGGGGATTACTGCTATATAGCAGTGTCTGTATTTTCACTTAATAACCTTTCAAAGAGTTGATAAGAATGAATGGCAAAATTAAACCTTAAAATGACATAATATTTATCTGTCACATTCTATTTGCTGGGATTCTCAAAACAGACTTCCTCTGTGCCCTTTTGTAGACTTCTCTAGAGGCTTTCCCCAGATGAATCTCTAAAATGATACAGCTTTCATAGTGTTAAATGGATCTGTAAATCTAAAATGATACAGATGCTTGGGTATTAAACGCCACGACAGTAAGAGATAAGTAGATCACATGAGGCAGAAAGGGACAGAGTGGATTTAGCACATATGTCCTTTCGCCTGGGGACACTGAGCTTTTCTTTAAAGCTGGTTCGCCCATTCATTAAGTCATTACAAGTTTAATTAATTTATAATTACAGTACTGTCATGTTAAAAATTGGTTCGCTACCAAGTGAGGTGGCATTCATGTTTTCATAAGGAAGAAAGGGTATTTTATTTACAACCTGTTCCCAGTAGTTTTGATTATAAAGTAAATAATACAGACCTTTACACGTGCAACTACAGTATATTATAAAGGGATTTTCCTGACATTGGTAAAAGCACAATACAGTACCTGTTACAGTCAATTGACAAGTAACTACTAGAAACTTAGCATTAAGAAACTGTTGTAGCCCTAAATGTAGCAACTTCTGATTTCTTGCAAGACTTAACTAATCTTTTATTGCAACAGAACAATTTTCCACTTATATTGGGTGGGACCTGAACTTGGTGGATAACCCTATCCTAAACAAAAGGCCCCCACTACGAAGCTTAAGATCCAATGCCTGGAAACAAATTAAAAATTTGACATCCTCTCTCCAGCTCACTGACATATGGCATCTCCTAAATCCTACAGACAGATCATTTACATTCTATTCTGGGGTCCATCACTCTTGGTCCAGAACTGACCCCATTCTTACAGCAGACTCCCTGGTCACACGGGTCAAAGCACCAATATCCACAAAGTAGTATCCGATCACGCTCCAGTATATTTAATGCTTGAGAAAAATATACATTCAGGCAATACACGAATATGGTGTTTTCATTATCAATCTGATGACTTCCGTAAATTTTTAACTAATAACTGGATGAACTACTTAGATGACAATTTACAGCACTGGGATAGGCCTACTATATTCTGGGGTGCAGCCAAAACAGTTCTTTGTGGGCAAATAATAAATAATAGAGTATGTTGTTAGACATAAAAAGAAATAAATTGGACTTACCGCTCCTTAAATGAGTCATTAACCAATGCCCTGCAAGCGCATTTAGGGGGTGATTCTGAGTTGATCGCAGCAGCAAGTTTTTTAGCAGTTGGGCAAAACCATGTGCACTGCAGGGGGGACAGATATAACATGTGCAGAGAGAGTTAGATTTGGGTGTGGTGTGTTCAATCTGCAATCTAAATTGCAGTGTAATAATAAAGCAGCCAGTATTTACCCTGCCCAGAAACAAAATAACCCACCCAAATCTAACTCTCTCTGCACATGTTATATCTGCCTCCCCTGCAGTGCACATGGTTTTGCCCAACTGCTAACAAAGTTCCTGCTGCGATCAACTCAGAATTACCCCCTTAGCCTCTTCTAGTGAAGAATCCTTACAACAATATACTCAAGATAAACAGTTATTAAATTACTTTTTGCTATCCCAAGCCAAGTGGGATCTAATATTCTCTTGATTTAAATACTACCAATGGGGGAATAAAGTGGGCCACCTCTTGGCAACAATGTCAAAAAAACAATCATCCCGTCGCTTTGTGGCTGCCCTTAGACATCAACATACTGGACAGTTACTTACGGACTTTCACTCTACCTTAAAACATTTTGAATCTTACTTTACTAACTTGTATGTCGATTTGTTGATTTCAGCTCAGCCTTCAATACAATCGTACCTAGCATCCAGGCCCGGCGCTACCCGCTCAGCAAAGGGATGCAGAGCAGCTAGGCGCCAGGCCAGGAGAGGCACTGTCTCTGCTCTGCATCCCCGTTGCTGCACCGTCCTTTCCCCCCCTGCTGCTGCTGTTGGCTGCTCTGCCTGTCACACTATATGACAGGCAGTAGCGCCGGCAGCTTGGAGCCTCCTCTCCCCCCACCTGTGACAGCGAGGTTGGTCCGGGCTGAAAAGGAGGCGTGGCTACATGGGAATGGGGGCGGAGCTACATGGGACCAGCCTGCTGCTGCTATGGCCAGCCAGACTGTTGGGTAAGTGAAGGGTAAGAGAGAGAGAGAGAGAGAGAGAGAGAGAGAGAGAGAGAGAGAGTGTGTGTGTGTGTGTGTGTGTGTGTGTGTGTGTGTGTGTGTGTGTATACGTGTGTGTGTGTGTGTGTGTGTATATACGGGTGTGTATGTGTGTGTGTATATATGTGTGTGTGTGTGTGTGTATATATGGGTGTGTGTGTGTGTGTTTATATATGTGTGTGTGTATGGGGGGGGGGGTTATTTGTATAAGTGCCATTTCTATGGGCATTACATGTAAGCATCACTACCACTATGGGCATTACATATAAGCGTCACTACCACTATGGGCATTACATATAAGCCTCACTACCACTATGGGCATTACATATAAGCGTCACTACCACTATGGGCATTACATATAAGCCTCACTACCACTATGGGCATTACATATAAGTGTCACTACCACTATGGGCATTACATATAAGCATCACTACCACTATGGGCATTACATATAAGCGGCACTACTACTATGCACATTACGTAAAAGCGCCACTGCTACTATGCGCATTACATATAAGCGGCACTACTGCTATGGGCATTACATATAAGCAGCACTACTGCTATGGGCATTACATAAAAGCGTCACTGCTACTATGCGCATTACGTATAAGTGGCGCTACTACTATGCGCATTACGTATAAGCAGCACTACTACTATGGGCATTACGTATAAGCAGCACTACTACTATGGGCATTATGTATAAGCGGCACTACTGCTATTGGCATTACGTATAAGCAGCACTACTACTGTGGGCATTACATATAAGCGGCACTACTGCTATGGGCATTACGTATAAGCAGCACTACTACTATGGGCATTACGTAAAAGCGGCACTACTACTATGGACATTACATAAAAGCAGCACTGCTACTATGGGCATTATGTAAAAGCGGCACTACTATGGGCATTACGTAAAAGCGGCACTGCTACTATGTGCAGTATGTATAAGCGGTGCTACTACTGTGAGTATTATGTTTAAACGGCGCTACTACTATGGACATTACGCATAAGAGGCACTACTACAATGGGTATTACATATAAGGGGTGCTAATACTATCAGTGTTTCGTATAAGTGGTGCTACTACTATGGGCATTACGTATAAGGGGCACTGCTACTATGGCCATTACGTATACAGGGCGCTACTACTATCTATGGGCATTATGTGTATAAGCGGCACTACTACTTGCTGTGTAATGTGAATACGATTGTGCTACTGTGTGGCGTTAATTGAAATGGGGGTACTTTGTGAGACCACACCCCTTTTTCCAGCGCACGCTGTCCCTTTCTAAAGTGTGAGAGGGCGCAAATTTATAGTTTGCAGGAGGGCGCCAAACACCCTAGCACCGGCCCTGCTAGCATCCTCCAACCCAAATTACTTCGCTTATGGGTCCCAGAATATGTTCCTGGATAGTAGACTTCCTGACAGATAGGACACAGGTGGTAAAAGCGGGGGAATTCACCTCTTAAGCGCAGTCCATCAGTACAGGGGCCCCTCAGGGCGGTGTCCTCTCACCCCTGCTCTTCTCCCTGTACACAAATAACTGCACCTCAGAGGCGCAATCGGTAAAGATCATCAAATTCGCTGACGACACCATCGTCATCGGCCTCCTCAACGTCGGGGGATGAATTGGCCTATAGACGGGAAGTAGACCGGTTGGCCCAGTGGCGCAGCCACAACAACCTTGAGCTTAACCCCCTCAAACTGTCGAGATGATAGTGGACTTCAGGAAAAAGTCAGCTAGTGCACCTCCGCTAACGATTGCTAATAGTGTGGTATCACTAGTGGACTTCTTCAAGTTACTATGGACCACAATCTCCCGGGACCTTAAATGGGGTCCAATGCAGATGTCATTGTCGGGAAAGCACAGCAGAGGTTGTTCTTCCTCAGGCAACTAAGGAAGTTCTACATCCCACAGAAGCTTCTGCTCCTCTTCTACTCCACAATTATGGAGTCGGTACTGTGCTCCTCGATACTGGTATGGTACAGCTACGCCAGTGCGAGGGACAGATGCAGGCTCCAAAAGGTGGTCAGAACCACAGAGAAGATCATCGGGGCTGACCTTCCCTCAGTCCAGGACCTGTACCTGTCCAGAGCTAAAAAGCAGGCAACGAGGATAGTAAAGGACCAGCTACACCCCGGCCACAGCATGTTTAACTTGCTTCCTTCAGGCAGGTGTTACAGGGCCGTCCCCGACGGGTCCACCAGAAGCCTCAAAAGTTTCTTTCCCCAAGCAGTCCGCCTGCTGAACTCCTGAACATTGACTGACTAGACTTGTCAGTCAATGTTCACTTGTGTCCCTATGATATACCTATCTGTATGACTTTACTTGCCCCCCATTCCCGCTTATCTGTTACCTACTTGGCTGTTGTATAGCAAACTGAAGACAAATTCCTAGTACACGCAAGTATACCTGGCCAATAAAACTGATTCTGATTCTGATTGTACTCAAATCTTCCCTTTGACAAAGAGGCTAATGACAGGCTACTGAGGGATGCTAATCTACCTCCCATAACTCAATCCCAATGTGAATCCTTGTGTAGGGCCATTGCACGTGAAGAAATCAATGCAGCCATTTCAAAACTTTACCTACATAAATCCCCAGGACCTGATGGCCTCTCCAATGAATTTTATAAGATTATCCAACCACATATTGCCCCCACTTGAACTGTTCAATGATATTATGCATCATCATACTCCGGCTCACACTATTCTGACTCTCAAACCTAATCAAGACCCACAACAAATAGGTACATAGTTACTTACAGACCTATTACACTTTTGAACACAGACATCAAACTATTTTCCAAAATCATTGCAGATAGGCTTCAATACATTCTTCCTTATGCATAAACATGTCACCATCTTGGATTTATTCGAAATAAGCATTCCGTTAAAGTGGTCCAAGCAGCAGTAGCTGCCATTATCACATCTTCTCAATCACCTCAAACCCAAAATATTTTGTTAAGCCTAGACACTACAAAAGCTTTCTGTACGGTGTTATGGCCACACTTTCTTTTTTCGGTCCTGCAATCCAGAGACTTTCACTCAGACTTCATTAAAACTATTCAGTATTTGTATACAGTACATCCCCATCAACTTCTCTATTACTCAATGAACATTGCGGTAATCCAATCATATGGCACTGAGGAACTCGTCAGGGCTGACCCCTCTCCCCGCTGCTCTTTAACTATTTTTTCTATTTTGCGCCTTCTACAAAATGATCTTCAATTTCAAGATATTAAGATTGTGCGCAGAGAAATCAAGCTAACTGTTCTCGCTACTATTTTATTATACATATCCAGACCTGCTGACTCATTAATACATATTTCTAACTTTTGCATTCATATGGAAACGTTTCAGGATTCTGCATAAACTGGTCCAAATCGGTGACCTTTAGATCGGGCTGAGGTAATTTTCTTAGAGACGGTATCTGTGGCTTGCCGTTGACCTGGAGATCTGACTTTATAACATAGAAAAAGAAGATTTTCTTTCATTGTGCCCAAAGACCTCAGCTGGTCTTTAACCCTTTGGTGTACACTTACACCCACACAATATACACTAGAAACCAAATGGGAAAAGAAAACACAGCACTGCCTTTGCATAAACTGTTGATAAATAGTGAACCATAAGCTACAGTATATATCCAAATCTTCACAAGTGCCAGAATTTACATCTTGATGTACACCTCAAGCCAATTGCAATTCTCTCCTAATGAAGCGACACTTACTATAATAAGATGGACGCTTTCACATAAAGGTATCTTTTAACTTCAAAGCAGACAGCTGTCTAGCAAGTGTTTGCGGAGCCAGCGACCCAGATCTCACAGGGATCATGCAGGACATAGAAGGTTGATCTCAGCCAGAAAGGATTTATTCATACAACCATAAAATATATATATAAAACAGTAAAATTAGGGGAAAGAGTGAGTCGTACCCTCCCTGGGAAGAGGCTGTGCACTGTGGTTGGGAAGTTCCGAGATACCCCAGCTCGATGAACCCAGCAGCAGCCCCAAGCTTAAGGTTAGGCAACAATCAAACACGTCCTGTCTCCTCCGTACAGCACTTTGTCATCAACATGTTTCAGAGGTAACCTCCTTTCTCAAGATGTCTCCTTTCCCAAGATGACTTGTGAAGATTTGGATATATAGCTTACGGTTCACCATTAATCAACAGTTTATGTAAAGTCAGCGCTGTGTTTTCTTTTCCCATTAGTGACTATATAACATAATTGGGAGTTCAAATCCCTAGACAACTGGAATGCTTATATAATCTTAACTTTACTCCTATCATTCAAAAAATATCTCTTGAGGTGGTGAGCTGGAAATCTATTCAATTTGATGAAAATGGTGTCATTCCACCATCTTATGTATGTTATTCAGGCCTTGCCTAATATGCTATCATCTAAAGATATGCAACATATTAATTTCCTTTTTAGAAAATGTATTTGGCAAGGGAAAAAACTGACTATAGGATTGGTTAAACTACAACAGACTATCTTTAATGGTGGGCTAAACTTCCCAAATGTCTCGTGCTACTCTCAGGCAGCTCAACTGAGTTATCTCCAAGAGAACTATGCTAACACATATTTAAAGAGGGAGTTTTTACAGGGGGGACTTAGTAACTAGAGATGAGCGCCTGAAATTTTTCGGGTTTTGTGTTTTGGTTTTGGGTTCGGTTCCGCGGCCGTGTTTTGGGTTCGAACGCGTTTTGGCAAAACCTCACCGAATTTTTTTTGTCGGATTCGGGTGTGTTTTGGATTCGGGTGTTTTTTTCAAAAAAACACTAAAAAACAGCTTAAATCATAGAATTTGGGGGTCATTTTGATCCCAAAGTATTATTAACCTCAAAAACCATAATTTACACTCATTTTCAGTCTATTCTGAATACCTCACACCTCACAATATTATTTTTAGTCCTAAAATTTGCACCGAGGTCGCTGTGTGAGTAAGATAAGCGACCCTAGTGGCCGACACAAACACCGGGCCCATCTAGGAGTGGCACTGCAGTGTCACGCAGGATGTCCCTTCCAAAAAACCCTCCCCAAACAGCACATGACGCAAAGAAAAAAAGAGGCGCAATGAGGTAGCTGTGTGAGTAAGATTAGCGACCCTAGTGGCCGACACAAACACCGGGCCCATCTAGGAGTGGCACTGCAGTGTCACGCAGGATGGCCCTTCCAAAAAACCCTCCCCAAACAGCACATGACGCAAAGAAAAAAAGAGGCGCAATGAGGTAGCTGACTGTGTGAGTAAGATTAGCGACCCTAGTGGCCGACACAAACACCGGGCCCATCTAGGAGTGGCACTGCAGTGTCACGCAGGATGTCCCTTCCAAAAAACCCTCCCCAAACAGCACATGACGCAAAGAAAAAAAGAGGCGCAATGAGGTAGCTGACTGTGTGAGTAAGATTAGCGACCCTAGTGGCCGACACAAACACCGGGCCCATCTAGGAGTGGCACTGCAGTGTCACGCAGGATGTCCCTTCCAAAAAACCCTCCCCAATCAGCACATGATGCAAAGAAAAAGAAAAGAAAAAAGAGGTGCAAGATGGAATTGTCCTTGGGCCCTCCCACCCACCCTTATGTTGTATAAACAAAACAGGACATGCACACTTTAACCAACCCATCATTTCAGTGACAGGGTCTGCCACACGACTGTGACTGATATGACGGGTTGGTTTGGACCCCCCCCAAAAAAGAAGCAATTAATCTCTCCTTGCACAAACTGGCTCTACAGAGGCAAGATGTCCACCTCATCTTCACCCTCCGATATATCACCGTGTACATCCCCCTCCTCACAGATTATCAATTCGTCCCCCCTGGAATCCACCATCTCAGCTCCCTGTGTACTTTGTGGAGGCAATTGCTGCTGGTCAATGTCTCCGCGGAGGAATTGATTATAATTCATTTTAATGAACATCATCTTCTCCACATTTTCTGGATGTAACCTCGTACGCCGATTGCTGACAAGGTGAGCGGCGGCACTAAACACTCTTTCGGAGTACACACTTGTGGGAGGGCAACTTAGGTAGAATAAAGCCAGTTTGTGCAAGGGCCTCCAAATTGCCTCTTTTTCCTGCCAGTATAAGTACGGACTGTGTGACGTGCCTACTTGGATGCGGTCACTCATATAATCCTCCACCATTCTATCAATGTTGAGAGAATCATATGCAGTGACAGTAGACGACATGTCCGTAATCGTTGTCAGGTCCTTCAGTCCGGACCAGATGTCAGCATCAGCAGTCGCTCCAGACTGCCCTGCATCACCGCCAGCGGGTGGGCTCGGAATTCTGAGCCTTTTCCTCGCACCCCCAGTTGCGGGAGAATGTGAAGGAGGAGATGTTGACAGGTCGCATTCCGCTTGACTTGACAATTTTGTCACCAGCAGGTCTTTCAACCCCAGCAGACTTGTGTCTGCCGGAAAGAGAGATCCAAGGTAGGCTTTAAATCTAGGATCGAGCACGGTGGCCAAAATGTAGTGCTCTGATTTCAACAGATTGACCACCCGTGAATCCTTGTTAAGCGAATTAAGGGCTGCATCCACAAGTCCCACATGCCTAGCGGAATCGCTCCGTGTTAGCTCCTCCTTCAATGTCTCCAGCTTCTTCTGCAAAAGCCTGATGAGGGGAATGACCTGACTCAGGCTGGCAGTGTCTGAACTGACTTCACGTGTGGCAAGTTCAAAGGGCATCAGAACCTTGCACAACGTTGAAATCATTCTCCACTGCACTTGAGACAGGTGCATTCCACCTCCTATATCGTGCTCAATTGTATAGGCTTGAATGGCCTTTTGCTGCTCCTCCAACCTCTGAAGCATATAGAGGGTTGAATTCCACCTCGTTACCACTTCTTGCTTCAGATGATGGCAGGGCAGGTTCAGTAGTTTTTGGTGGTGCTCCAGTCTTCTGTACGTGGTGCCTGTACGCCGAAAGTGTCCCGCAATTTTTCTGGCCACCGACAGCATCTCTTGCACGCCCCTGTCGTTTTTAAAAAAATTCTGCACCACCAAATTCAAGGTATGTGCAAAACATGGGACGTGCTGGAATTTGCCCATATTTAATGCACACACAATATTGCTGGCGTTGTCCGATGCCACAAATCCACAGGAGAGTCCAATTGGGGTAAGCCATTCCGCGATGATCTTCCTCAGTTGCCGTAAGAGGTTTTCAGCTGTGTGCGTATTCTGGAAACCGGTGATACAAAGCGTAGCCTGCCTAGGAAAGAGTTGGCGTTTGCGAGATGCTGCTACTGGTGCCGCCGCTGCTGTTCTTGCGGCGGGAGTCCATACATCTACCCAGTGGGCTGTCACAGTCTTATAGTCCTGACCCTGCCCTGCTCCACTTGTCCACATGTCCGTGGTTAAGTGGACATTGGGTACAGCTGCATTTTTTAGGACACTGGTGACTCTTTTTCTGAGGTCTGTGTACATTTTCGGTATCGCCTGCCTAGAGAAATGGAACCTAGATGGTATTTGGTACCGGGGACACAGTACCTCCAACAAGTCTCTAGTTGGCTCTGCAGTAATGATGGATACCGGAACCACGTTTCTCACCACCCAGGATGCCAAGGCCTCAGTTATCCGCTTTGCAGTAGGATGACTGCTGTGATATTTCATCTTCCTCGCAAAGGACTGTTGAACAGTCAATTGCTTACTGGAAGTAGTACAAGTGGGCTTACGACTTCCCCTCTGGGATGACCATCGACTCCCAGCGGCAACAACAGCAGCGCCAGCAGCAGTAGGCGTTACACGCAAGGATGCATCGGAGGAATCCCAGGCAGGAGAGGACTCGTCATAATTGCCAGTGACATGGCCTGCAGGACTATTGGCATTCCTGGGGAAGGAGGAAATTGACACTGAGGGAGTTGGTGGGGTGGTTTGCGTGAGCTTGGTTACAAGAGGAAGGGATTTACTGGTCAGTGGACTGCTTCCGCTGTCACCCAAAGTTTTTGAACTTGTCACTGACTTATTATGAATGCGCTGCAGGTGACGTATAAGGGAGGATGTTCCAAGGTGGTTAACGTCCTTACCCCTACTTATTACAGCTTGACAAAGGGAACACACGGCTTGACACCTGTTGTCCGCATTTCTGGTGAAATACCTCCACACCGAAGATCTGATTTTTTTGGTATTTTCACCTGGCATGTCAACGGCCATATTCCTCCCACGGACAACAGGTGTCTCCCCGGGTGCCTGACTTAAACAAACCACCTCACCATCAGAATCCTCCTGGTCAATTTCCTCCCCAGCGCCAGCAACACCCATATCCTCCTCATCCTGGTGTACTTCAACACTGACATCTTCAATCTGACTATCAGGAACTGGACTGCGGGTGCTCCTTCCAGCACTTGCAGGGGGCGTGCAAATGGTGGAAGGCGCATGCTCTTCACGTCCAGTGTTGGGAAGGTCAGGCATCGCAACCGACACAATTGGACTCTCCTTGTGGATTTGGGATTTCGAAGAATGCACAGTTCTTTGCTGTGCTGCTTTTGCCAGCTTGAGTCTTTTCATTTTTCTAGCGAGAGGCTGAGTGCTTCCATCCTCATGTGAAGCTGAACCACTAGCCATGAACATAGGCCAGGGCCTCAGCCGTTCCTTGCCACTCCGTGTGGTAAATGGCATATTGGCAAGTTTACGCTTCTCCTCCGACAATTTTATTTTAGGTTTTGGAGTCCTTTTTTTTCTGATATTTGGTGTTTTGGATTTGACATGCTCTGTACTATGACATTGGGCATCGGCCTTGGCAGACGACGTTGCTGGCATTTCATCGTCTCGGCCATGACTAGTGGCAGCAGCTTCAGCACGAGGTGGAAGTGGATCTTGATCTTTCCCTAATTTTGGAACCTCAACATTTTTGTTCTCCATATTTTAATAGGCACAACTAAAAGGCACCTCAGGTAAACAATGGAGATGGATACTAGTATACAATTATGGACTGCCTGCCGACTGCAGACACAGAGGTAGCCACAGCCGTGAACTACCGTACTGTACTGTGTCTGCAGCTAATATAGACTGGTTGATAAAGAGAAGATGTCTATGTAACTATGTATGTATAAAGAAGAATGAAAAAAATCCACGGTTAGGTGGTATTACAATTATGGACGGACTGCCTGCCGAGTGCAGAGACACAGAGGTAGCCACAGCCGTGAACTACCGTACTGTGTCTGCTGCGACTGGATGATAAATGATATAAAAAATATATATATATCACTACTGCAGCCGGACAGGTATATATTATATATTATATAATGACGGACCTGCTGGACACTGTCTGTCAGCAGAATGAGTTTTATTTTTATAGAATAAAAAAAAAAAAAACACACAAGTGAAGTCACACGACGAGTGTTTAACTTTTTCAGGCAATCACAATATAAGTATACTACTAACTATACTGGTGGTCAGTGTGGTCAGGTCACTGGTCAGTCACACTGGCAGTGGCACTCCTGCAGCAAAAGTGTGCACTGTTTAATTTTAATATAATATGTACTCCTGGCTCCTGCTATAACCTATAACTGGCACTGCAGTAGTGCTCCCCAGTCTCCCCCACAATTATAAGCTGTGTGAGCTGAGCAGTCAGACAGATATATAATATATATAGATGATGCAGCACACTGGCCTGAGCCTGAGCAGTGCACACAGATATGGTATGTGACTGACTGAGTCACTGTGTGTATCGCTTTTTTCAGGCAGAGAACGGATATATTAAATAAACTGCACTGTGTGTCTGGTGGTCACTCACTATATAATATATTATGTACTCCTGGCTCCTGCTATAACCTATAACTGGCACTGCAGTAGTGCTCCCCAGTCTCCCCCACAATTATAAGCTGTGTGAGCTGAGCAGTCAGACAGATATATATAATATTATATATAGATAATAGATGATGCAGCACACTGGCCTGAGCCTGAGCAGTGCACACAGATATGGTATGTGACTGACTGAGTCACTGTGTGTATCGCTTTTTTCAGGCAGAGAACGGATATATTAAATAAACTGCACTGTGTGTCTGGTGGTCACTCACTATATAATATATTATGTACTCCTGGCTCCTGCTATAACCTATAACTGGCACTGCAGTAGTGCTCCCCAGTCTCCCCCACAATTATAAGCTGTGTGAGCTGAGCAGTCAGACAGATATATATAATATTATATATAGATAATAGATGATGCAGCACACTGGCCTGAGCCTGAGCAGTGCACACAGATATGGTATGTGACTGACTGAGTCACTGTGTGTATCGCTTTTTTCAGGCAGAGAACGGATATATTATATAAACTGCACTGTGTGTCTGGTGGTCACTCACTATATAATATATTATGTACTCCTGGCTCCTGCTATAACCTATAACTGGCACTGCAGTAGTGCTCCCCAGTCTCCCCCACAATTATAAGCTGTGTGAGCTGAGCAGTCAGACAGATATATATAATATTATATATAGATAATAGATGATGCAGCACACTGGCCTGAGCCTGAGCAGTGCACACAGATATGGTATGTGACTGAGTCACTGTGTGCTGTGTATCGCTTTTTTCAGGCAGAGAACGGATTATAAAGTAAACTGCACTGTCCTCACTAGTAAACTCTCTCCACTCAGTCTCTACACTTCTACAGTAACAGTACTCCTCCTAGTCAGCTCCAGTAAATCTCTCTCAGTCTCTTATAATCTAAATGGAGAGGACGCCAGCCACGTCCTCTCCCTATCAATCTCAATGCACGTGTGAAAATGGCGGCGACGCGCGGCTCCTTATATAGAATCCGAGTCTCGCGATAGAATCCGAGCCTCGCGAGAATCCGACAGCGTCATGATGACGTTCGGGCGCGCTCGGGTTAACCGAGCAAGGCGGGAAGATCCGAGTCGCTCGGACCCGTGAAAAAAAACATGAAGTTCTGGCGGGTTCGGATTCAGAGAAACCGAACCCGCTCATCTCTATTAGTAACCTTTGTATATCTCTACGAACAAGAAGTCCCATTACATGTTAAGGAGAACCCACTGTTACGGTACATCAAGATATTATGGATTTGGATGAGACATAAACATAACGCTAATGCACATAAGTCACTATACCTTCCTTTACTAGATAATCCAGACTTTCAAGAGGGATGGGCAAATCATCCTTTTAATATTTGGAGATTGGGAGGGATACGTAATTTTGGCAATTTGGTCATCAACCAGACTCAAAAGCCACTCACATTCCAGGAAGCTACCAATAAATTTCCAGTCTTAGTGGCTTATCCAGTAGCATTTCTCCTGGCCCAACACTACATCAGTTCCACCATAAGACACTTCTCCCCAGCAGACTAGCAGAACCTGGTTTGTTCATTGCTTGGACAGGAACCGTTAAGTAAAAGGGCAATCGTAATAGTGTATAAACATTTTAAAATAGATTTGGACTACTACACATGTCAAAAAGGTCTGGCAGCCTGGCGATTACATCTCGCTAACCTGGAGATAGGTGATCTGTTGCAGGCACATCAGAAATCATGTAAGACACTTTCAGCCTCACGATATAAAGAGATGTTTTTGAATGTGCTCCATAGATCATACCGTTTGCCACATAGACGATTTTTGCTCTCAACTTCTCATAACTTTTGGAAGTGTGGTGAACCACATGCAGACCTTTTCCATTGCTTTTGGCTCTGTCCATGGATTTGTTGGTAATAGGTGCAGATACGTAACTCAACTGAACACTTATCTGCCTCTAACCCCAGAGTGGGCGCTTTTTGGTATCTTTCCAAGTGGCCAAAACATATCCAAAGGTAGCATACGACTATTGCTTGCAATAAGTGCAGCGGCTCATAAAGCCATTTTACAGGTGTGGCTACATCCTGAACCATCATCCCTGTCCTTGTTTAAAACTAAACTCTTTTATCTTTTAAGAATGGAATAGGTAGGAGTGGTGCTGGAAAGAGATAAGAAAGTGGAACAATTATCGGAGTTTGGGAGAGTTACATTACAACTTTTTTCTTGGCTTATTTTAAGGGGTCTATTGTTTCCCTTTGGGGGGAGGGGGGGGCACAAAAGATTTTAGTTTCTTTTATTGTCATGATGAATAACTTTAGCTATATTTGGGGTAAACAATGTCATGTGTCATGCTTAATGTCTTTTGTAAAATTCCATGATTTAAACATCACACTTTGTTAATGAACTGTTTGTCTTTTCTGGATCAACCTGTTAAGAAAAACTCTTGAGACAATGGCATTGTACAATTATTTCTGTTTTATTGATCATTCTTAATGTAAAACGCATACTTTTTTCAATTGTAAAATGTTACTGTCATACTCATTGCTTCAATAAAAATACAATTAAAAATAAAATTGCTGTAGGTTTGTTAACTGTGTCACATAAGTGAAAAGTACTTTATGTATTGTATATTGGTTGCTCATATTTGCATACTAACTATACTTTGTTGTTTTATGGTATATTATGTTATTTATAGGTACTTTAACCACTTGCCTGCCATGGTGGCATCAGATGCAACCATGCCTGCAAGTGCTTTATCTGACCTGGTCACACAGGATGCGACCAGTCAGATAAACTATGTTAGCAGCGGCAGGGAAGGGAATCTTCCCTCCGCTGCTGCTGTCAGAGGGACCGGAAGGTCCCACTGCCTCCCTGCACCCTCCCCCTGTGTGTGCCGTGATGCCGATCACTGCTGATCATGCAGCATGGCAAGATCCCCCACCCCCAGTGGCTGCAGACAATGGCAGCCGCTGGGGAGTGTAAATTAACCCCCCCAAGCCACCCCAGACCCCCCCCCCCGACCCTGTATACCTGGGGAAAAAATGTATTAAAAAATATATATATATATACATATATTTTTTTTTTTTTAACTAAAATCATTTTGGATAGAGTTAAATTCATAGGGCCAAATGTAATAGAGTGAGAGTTTCAGAAAGTGAGAGATTTGGTAAGGTTTTTCAGTTTTTTTTAAAGTGGCAATCATTTACACTGCAAAACCGGGTTGATCTTGCTGTGTAAATGATTGCCTCTTTTAAAAAAAACTGCAAAACCTTACCAAATCTCCCACTTTTTGAAACTCTCACTCTATTACATTTGGCCCGTGTTCTTCACCTACTATAATTCACTCATAAAAAAATGACAATTTTGGAGCGGTTTTTGGGGAAAACAATCATCAGTTAAGTGGTTAAAACTATATATTTTATAGTGAGAATCCATTCTTTAGTCCTGCATACTGTAGTCTTTTATACCCCAGGTCTCTTTATTCACTATGTGGCACTGGTTTGTAGGCTGACATGAGATACTGTAGATGGACAATAGGAATAGGTCTCAAATGGCAGAATATTTTTTCCTACAGTATGTGAGGCCTGCACTACATTTACACAGTCTACACATGAGAATTCACAGTTCCCACATACTGTAACTACAGTTCACATCTTTTTGATGCTGAGAATAGGTCACCATTTGATATGGCATAGTTACATACAGGGCCGTTTCTTGGGCCGGGCAAGCCAGGCCGGGTGTGGATCATAAGGTCGACCACACTTAGGTCGACAGTGTCTAGGTCAACCACTATTGGTCGACAGTAAGTAGGTCGACATGGTCTCTAGGCTGACATGTACATGGTCGACATGACAGAAGGTCATGAGGTTTTTAGTTTTTTTTGGTGTTGTTTTTTCCGTAGAATGTCCGGGAACCCCAATTAGTGCACCGTGTCCCCTCGCATGGCTCGCTTCGCTCACCATGCTTCCGGCAAAGTTACCATTCCCACGTGGATCATAAAGCATGAAAAAGTAAAAAAAATAAATAAAAAAAATAGAAAAACTCATGTCGACCTTCTGTCATGTCGACCTAGAAACCATGTTGACCTACTTACTGTCGACCAATAGACCAAGACATTGTTGACCTACCACAGTCTGCAGCTCTATTTCTTCAGACTGGCCATCTGCATGCAATGTAGCTGAAACTGTCCCTGCCAAAATGTCCGCCATCTGATTGGAGACATGCTAGAGCAGGGACAAGTACAGGATTTAGTCAGGGGGGTTTCCACGGGTGTGTGTATGTATGTGTATACATATATAGCACACACATTCATACACACACACACACACACACACACATACAGAAGTGTCCACATACATCGCTATATCCTGCCATGTATGGCACGGTTTTGCATGCCATAGACCCAGAGATTTAACCATGCCTTGTGATTTTTCTTAATTTGCTTCTTTAATATGTTACTTTATTCATATTCTATCATGGCAAACAATTTTTTTTAAATTCATCTAGTCGCTACTCGTGAAAAACAGCTTAGCCGTGTTTTGCATGTTGTTTAAAATTGGTAAAAAATAAATGCAAAGATGTAAGTGGACACATCTGTAGATACATATATACATACTTACTTACATACATATATACCTACAAATACATACATACACACACAAACTTCATATTGTATACATACCACCAGGGGCAGGGGCGGGAGCAGACTGGCAGCACTGTGAGGGTGGAAGGACCTGCTGTGGCTGATCATGCACAGCCAGAAGCTTCCCTTCCCCCGGACAGTCTCTTTGCAGAGAGCTACATAGCTCTCTGTTCATGCAGTCGCAGCTTTTACTGAGACTTAGGGGTCTATTTACTAAGCCTTGGACGGAGATAAAGTCGCTGGAGATAAAGTGCCAGCCAATCAGCTCCTAACTGCCATGCCACAGGCTGGGTTTGAAAAATTAGAGTTAGGAGCCGATTGGCTGGTACTTTATCTCCAGCGGCTTTATCTCCATCCAAGGCTTAGTAAATAGACCCCAGAGACACTGCTGTCTCTGTCTCAAAAATAAAAAATTGACTCATGAGAGGGGGTTTCTAGGTACTTGGAAACCTCCCTGCGTGAGCAACTGTAGAGGTCGTACTGCTCACAACTTTACCTGGAAGTGCCGGGACCGCGCTCACCCGACGGCAGCTGGGAGAAAGAAGGGTGACAAGATGGTGGCACCAACCCCTGACAACGAGCTGGGAGAATTGGGGAAGACGCGGGAACCAACACATGACAACGAGCTGTCAGTTAAGTAACTAGCCTCACTCTGGGTGTCATAATGTGTCTGGGGCATAATTTGTTAGGGGCATTATTCAGTGGTGTCACAAGGGGAGTGAGAGGAGTGCGGCCCGCACCTGGGTGTCACCCGCAGAAAGGACATTACGTGCAGCACCCAGCTCCTGCCACTGTGAAGAAGCTGTCACTGCAGACAAGTCAGTCTCCAGGGGCAGCCTGCATCTCCCAGACCCCCAGAGTGACAGAAATTGGTGTCGGTATGCGTAGCCACACCCCCACCCCACTAAGTCATGCCCCTGTCCCACAAAGTCACGCCCCCTTTTGGCAGTCGCCGCACCGGGTATAGTCAGGGTATATGACACCATTGGCATTGTGTGGGGCATAATATTGTGTCAGGGGAATAACTGGGGTGTAAGGTAGTCTTTTCCTGCAAGCCCACGCCCCTTTTTTCGAGGCTTTCGGCGTGCACAAATTATAATTTTTTTAAATGTTATGGCGTGGGCAGGGCACATTTTTTACTGTTCACAGTGGGAGCCAAATTGTCTAGAAACGGTCCTGGTTACATATAACCCTTTTACACCTAAATCCCGGGTTATTTCTGGTCGGCACCCTTTACACAGCATGTGTCATGAGTGCAGTGTATCTGCTTTTGCTGGTGCTTGAAAATAACATAATCTCCAAGTGCCGGTGAGCCGGCTCTCCCTATGATTATAATGGGACTTGAGTGGGATGAACCAGGTCACCTGTTTACACTGCCCCATTACCCATGTCCTTTCTGGGCCCAAGCCTGCTTGTTACCCAGGTTGGATCTCCAGGTCACTGGACCCAGGTTATTTTCAGGGCATGACCGGATCAACCAGGCAATAACCCAGGTTATCGCAGCAGTGTTAAATGAGCAATAGTATGATTAAAAAAGGCACAGATCCACCAAGTCCAAAATGCCCTGCCACCCCCTAGCCTTCACCAACCGATACACCTTTTCATAGTGTTTTCCTGGGTGTAACTATTGTGGAACTACACATCCCAGCATACCCTGCCATATCTCTGCTGTTAGAACTGCAAAATCTGTGACATGGTGTTCTGGGATATGTAGTTCCAAGCTGATGGGAAATCACAGATTGCCTGCACCTGATCTAGCGTATCACCAGTTTCTAGTACCTAAATCTTGTGATAGGGACTTAAACCAACAAGACATTAAGACACCACACATTAGAATTATTATCACAGCTCTATTCATAGACTATAAATTTAGCTACATATAAACCTACAAATACGTATCAGGATAACAGAAAAGGAAATGGCAAACAAAAAATGGCGGTAGAGGTTTATGTAACAGGAATTTAGCCCTCTATGTTAGGCCATGAAAGTCATATTGATGAAACATCCACTGCAGTTCCCAGTGTTGGACTGGGGCATGAAGGGTCTACCGGGGAAATGCAGTGGTAGGGGCCCATGCATAGGGGTGTGGCCAGCCTCCACATTGGTTTACCTAACCAGTAGAGACTGCATAGCTGGACCCCTTGACATATATACTGTCATTATTGCTAGGGCATGCATAATAATGTAGCAGATTAATAACAGCAATACATGATAGAAAATACACCATAGTCCTGTGCAGTATAATGGAATATATGCATAATGTATAATTCAAGTGCACAGTCTGGAACTTCTTCCCTAGAGGAGGAGGTGCCCCCCACCCCACCCAGGCATTACGGCCCACAGGGGGTTTCCCCTGAGCCCCCTGTGGGCCAGTCTGACCCTGACAGTTCCACTCATCTCTACTCCCCACATACAGGACCTACAGCCAGGGCAATGTACTGCTTCCAATAAGGGTGCTGCCACAAACTCCCCAACATACTATTTGGTGGAACTTTTCACTATTTTGTTTCAACCTGTGGTAAATGGGTCATGCCTGCCCATGTGATGAATAAAGAATGGCCTGTTGCCCTACATTTATTCAGTTTCTATTTTCTAAAAAGAATAAAATATATTATTTAAAAAAATCACTACAGTATGTGTATAGATCATTCCAGCAGATTTCCTTTGTGAATCAGCTTTGAAAGACATAGGTTGATAATAGAAGTTAAAAAAAGAAAGTGTTCCATTGATGTCAGATTGGAAATATGACTCTTGATTTAAGTCAATCCAAGCTATCAAGCAAGTGCTAGCTTGATATTTCTAGGTACCTGATCCAGGGAAATAAGCCAATAATTAATTTGCTTAGAGGTAGAAGTGTGCTGGAGCTGTTAATTAACAATCCAGTTGGGGAACTTGCCACAGATAGTCTCATCCTTGTCCTTAGAAGGGGTGAGATGTAACTACAGTGCAGTGATTTACTCCCAAAAGTATAAGATGAGAAAAATATATAAAACATAACAAAGAAAGAAACTAATTTGTTAAAAAATATACTAAGTTATGTATAGCTTCTTGCCCTTTACATAAATTAATTCATGTTTTATAGGCTTATTTACAATTTTAGCTAGAAGCTTTGTGACAACAGAGTTTGCAGTATTATGGTAAAATGAAGTAACTTTGTTGTTTATTATGGCAATAACACTGGAGATATCGCTAACTACCACCATCAACAGTGAAATGGGGATATTTAACAAGCTTCTTAATGTTTGGCTTTCTGGATCTTATTTCTGATAACTAACATCATCTTTAGATGTTGTTTGTTGGTTTTCACCAACGAGGAAGGTCAAGTGTGAGATAACTCTTCAGATCCCACCTCTTTGATTGGACACTCCTTCCTTCCCTCCCATCCTTCTTTGCAACACATTTTCTATATTCATGCACAGTGGCATTGCAGGGACTGACCAAAGAAATAATATGGTATACTGGTATACAGTATACAGGAGAGCATCTCATCGGGTGCCCAGACCAGCTGTATTTTGTTGTTGTTTTTTGTTTTTACAAATTATCCAAAGTTTTATCTCCTATTGCCGGTAACACTGTAGCATTGATCAAAGATGATATATAATGGGGCAAAACTTGTATGAGAAATATGCCCTTTATTATGCTGAAATAAGGATTTACTAGTTGGTTTCCAGTTACATTTTTTATGCATTTTTATGGGGTGTGGATACATGTATTGTCCATGATGTGTCATTTGCATTAGCAAATTTACTTGTAGAACCTATTATCTATTACCACTTTCTCAGTATTTTCAATACATAGTATGTTCTCAGATGGGACTGTTGAAGAAAGCTTTTTATATCACCGGCGATCATCTCAGAGATCAATTATAGCTTCTGTAGATTACGTAACCAAAGTCAATTACTTGTTTACAATGTCCTAGATTGTTGGTGCATGACGAGTTCTTCAAATATTGTAGGTATCCGCTTAGTGGCCAAAGTGAATGACATGCATTCTCTGCATCATTCCTGCTTCATTATATTATTTTGCTTTGAACAACTGTAAACTGTATTTTTTTTACCCACATGTAAACAATGCAGTTAAGTGGACACTTAAAAATGAATATTAAACACTGTACTATTATTATCATCATCATCAGATAACAATAAAAGTATACTATAATGTGGTATAAAATTCTTATATAAAATTTGACTGTATTGTTCTACATACAAAACTGTGGGGTGGATGTACTAAGCCTTGAAAAGTGATAAAGTGGAGAGTGATAAAGTATCAGCCAATCAGCTTCTAACTGCCATGTTACAGGCTGTGTTTAAAAATTGACAGGAGCTGGTTGGTTAGTAGTTTATCACTCTCCACTTTAAACACATATCTAGGCTTAGTACTGTACATCTGGCCCTGTGTCCTGTGTTTCTTTTTTAATGTGCTACAGATGCTCTGGGGAATCTGGATAGGAATGAATCAAGTCCAATTCTAGCCCTTACCTTGTCTAGCGATGGATTTGAGTGAGCTAATCTAAGCAGTGGCAGCACAGGCAGTGAGAAAGTTGCCTTCAACAGTCAGAATGAGAAAACATACAAAATACAAATCACTTAAAAATACAGTACAACAAGTATATACAGTGATGGATGATGAAGGTGCATAGTTAAGCCACAGAGTAGAGAGACCCCTGTCCCTGAGAGTTTACACTCTGAAGGGAGATATAGAAGTGAGTAAACTTGTAGGAGTAGAGATGGGTCTCTGACTAGCAGAACATGCAAAAGGAGTAGTTTCTTGACAAGGATTTTAAAACAGTGCTTGAAAAGTTTGAAAGTGTGATGAGGTCTGATCAAGTGGGTGGGCTAGAGAGTTCGAACAGCAATGGAGATCTCTTGGGGGAGGTAGTAGGAGTTGATTATCAGAGAGAACATGAAGCGCCGGCCAGTGGCAGAAGCAAATACATTTTGTTCAGAGAGGCACAATGTTAGATGCTAGAGGGCTTTGAATTCTGAAGATATTGGGGAACTAGCGTAGGGATTATTTTTGAAAAGCCAAAGCTGTTAGCACTCCTTGCAGCAATAATGGAGCCAGAGTGCAAATAGAGACTGGAATTATCATAGTACTATGGAATACCAAATAGAGTTTACAATGAATGGAACTACCAGTCCGCAATCAAATGGGTCATAAGCAGAAGCCGGCATTTTGGCCACCATTTGTTATACCAAGTGAAGTCCCAGTGTTAGAAAACTTGAGCTGGTGGTTTCAGATGTTACCCCTTACCCAATGGGGATTAGAAAACCATGCAAGCAACTGTGTATTCGATGATCTGGGAAATAATGAATGTTCTTAGTGCATACTGACATTGTTTAATCTTTGCTTGAGAGGGGGAGAATCCCTATCAGTTAAAAAGACTGTAGCGATCACACATAACAAATAAACAAGGAGCTGAGCAAATAGCTCAGTGGTCGAAGAATCCTGAAAATGAAACCTTTTTTTACTTTTACTGCCAGAAAATGAGGAACTTTGATTATTACTGGGGACCCCACAGTGTTAGTTTCTGTAAGCCTCATCTTGTTCACTATTATGCCTAGACCACCTACATATTGTTTTCTGCCTCCTACCCCATAATCATTTGTCAACCCCAGTAAAGAGAGAAAGATCATCTTTGTAAGCCACAAAATTAGTCAGGCCAAGGGTTGGGGAATCTGTTCGGGTACAGCTGGTTTTAGAGTTCAGTTCAAGTACAAGTACATCATCAGCCTTGTCTTGTCTGATGGTTGAAGAACTGACAGTGGGGACATTGAGACAGATGTAGTGACAGTTATGCTGGACAGTACTCTAAAGGTGGGTACACACTATGCGATATGCTCCATGAGCGATATCGTACAGTGTGTTCCCCTCCCTCCCGGGCCGCCCAACATTATGCGTACACACTGATCAATACCGCAAATGATAACGTCCAGTGACGTCGCGCTGCGGACTGGCCGTACATGCATTTTGTCCGACATAGCCAAAATTGACCTGCAGACTCCCGGGAATGCGCATCGGCTGTCGTTTGCGGCATACACACTGTGCGATATTTTAGTCAATATCACTCAGAAGGGGGAAAATGAGTGATAATGACTAAAAAAATCGCAAAATGTGTATGCATCCTAAGTGGAGACTTGTGAGAGCTATTGTGAAGCTGCAGAGATGTATTGCATACATTTGCAAGCTGGGCCAGATTGAGGTTTATGGTGGTTCCGGAGCAACTAACTTTTGGTGGTCCCTACCAATAAAATTGTCAATATGATATGCTGGCAAAGTTATCAAAAAGTATAACGTGTACATTTTCCCAGCATCACAAATGTGTAAAAATACATTGTAGTACCCCAGTGCCCTCCACCTTAGTGATGAAGCTATGAGTTTGGGCCCTCTGCATGTGTGGGTGACTGCCCTGGCTGCCCAATTGTTAATCTGGCACTGTTTGACAGCAATCTGGGAACCTTGGTGTACTAATAGCAGTTCTAACCACATAGAGAAAAAGGTCAATGAATGAGAACAAGACACCAGAATGAAACAAACTGAACAGTAAGACATAAGTCATAAAAGTAGCAAAAAGAAAGCACAGACAAGTGAGATGAAGACATCTGATGTTAAACAATTAGGAGTGCTGTGAGTATCAGCTTTTGTGCAAGACCTGTAAACACTGCAAATTATTTATTGCAACTGCTTAGTGTGTGTTGGACAGTTTAATAAAGGAGTGAACTTTCTAATAAATGATCTAGCATTCATTTATTCTAATAAATGTGATGTAAACTGTGCTACTGCACTTGTGGTATGCCCTTTCTATACTTCAACACACAAAGGTGGAATATACAAAAGACTGAGGGGATGTAGTTATGTGACCAGCAGTCAGAAGAGTGAAGACCACCGGTCACAACACCTCCACCTACATCCCGACCCCTCACTATCCCGACGGTCATCATGCCGACCAACAGGGACTATTCCTACTCGTGGGTGTCCACGACACTCATAGAGTGGGAATAGAACCTGTGGTGACCTCAGGTCGCCACCAACTCTGCAGCGTGGCAAGCGCAGGGAGCCCGCAAGGGGCTTGTTACACTCACCCCCCCCCCCCCCTGTCGGCATTTGCGGCTGGGATCCCGGCGTCGGGTAGCTGACGGCCGGGATCCCCAGTGCCGGTAACGCAATACACACCCGGTGCACAGTATAACGAAACTGTGGCTGTCTGGGTAATCATAGATTGATCAATAATGTGATAAATATGCTAATAGCTATACAAAGTAATGATGGTAATAGCAGTAGCAAGAATAATATTTAGCATGAAGAAATTTTAATATACAAATATAATGGTTACATTTTAAAACCTGTTTATTATTGTTTGTAATGGAGTGTAAAACCACATTAAAAAAAATTCTGTACTTTGGAAGAGAGAAGCGAAGTAACAAGCGCTGACATGGAGAGGTTGTTTACAGAGATGTTATTCAGGTTAGCAAAGCAAAAGGGGTGTGTGAGAAAAATGGATGAGTCAGCACTTTTAAAGATGGCCGAAGGCGTTGTGAGACACCTGGATGGGATAGCCAAAGGGATTATTGGTAGTGTTATGAAAGCAGGAGAACTCGCCAAGCAAAATTTTATTTCTGTGGCAGTTTGCAACTGTTTTTTAAAAGCACTCCAGCCCTCCAGCGTGCAAAACTAGGACGAAAATAATATGATACCAAATTCATACGCAAAAAAATAAAGTCCATTCAGCAATGATTTTGTTCCCCTACACTTTATGTTTATGAGTTATATCTGTTTGATTTATTTTTAGTGCAGCTTTGAGGCAACATTAAAATGTTGTGCATTAAAAAGTCTCGTTATCAATGATTTTAATTACAAAAACCACTTAGTAATGTAAGTAAGATATCTTTTACCTCAGTATTGCAAGAAACACAACATGAGACATTAATAGAAGCATGATCTTTATTTTCAGGAGCATAATAAAAGTAAATTCAGTATTACAATGTCTACAAATCTGCAGATTATTCCACAGTGTCATTTTACTAATTAATATATTTTCCAAAACTTAAGTACAGTATATTTATTATTTAATCTCAGAGATTATCTTGTATCTGCTATATGGAACTTTCATCAGCATTGGATGTGAAATTTTGCATGCACAGTAGTTACACAGTTTATTTGTGTATGAATGCAAATCTATTTCTCCCCTTCCGTTAATATGCTATGAATACGTCAGGCTGCAGTGGGGCTGCCTGCTTAAACCCAGTAAGGCTCAAGGTCATGGCCCCTATAGCTTGTTCTTAAGCACATTCATGACTTACATCACACCAGAGGACACAAGGTGCCAGACTAACAGATGGCTTCTGTTCTCTGTGTGCCAAGACCGCCTGGCTACCACTACCCCTCATTGAAAGGCAGGAGCTCTCTCCACTGGGAAGACCCAGTACAGAAAGCTAGGAATAACAGCAACACACACATTTTCCATTGATTAAATTATGATGGTGTAAATGGTGCTCTTAATTATGCTTTGTTTGCAGAGCCGCAATAATATATGTTTTATCTACATACAGCAGGCTATTCTGTAGGTTAGGCACTCCAGTGAGTACTTATGGAGTACAGTATATCTACTCACGTTATAATAAATATTTGTCAGACATTAACACCTCTTTAAAAAAAAAAAAGTATTTGTAACCTTGTATCATACAGATGTCATGCACATACATCCACTACTCACAAGAATGCCGATACTTTGTAGAGACACGACATGTCAGACACCTGCACATACTCACTGCACAGACAACCCCATACTTTGAACAGGTTCCCACACTTTGAAGAGACACCTGCACAGTCATCTACACTCTACAATGAAATGCCAGGCACATGTGCCTTGTCTTACAAAGAGCCACAGCTTGCACAGACACGCCATAAACTCCACAATTTTCAGAACATTGAACAGCATCTTGCAGGTATCCAGGCTTTGCACAGATACCTTGCACACTCGACACTGACACTGTATATGATTTGCACATAGACCCATGTTGCACAAGCACACATAGGATTCTTACTGCTGAGCATATTTCTGTGCTGTCACGATCGGGTAATTCATCCCCATTTCTTACCTTCCAAGTGTCTCCTGAGACTGGCCCAGCGCTCCAAGCCTGGATTCCACCTGCGCAGTCTACGTGCAGCACGCTGTGTAACATGGCCTCAGTCTCTCCCATGCTAAAGTTCAAACAGACTTTCCCTCCAGATTCAAACATGGGCGCAGCCATGTTTGGATTCATTACATGTTGCTTTACAGCCTATCAGCTGCACTGTGGACTCTGCCTGATTACCCAGCAGCTGCACTCTGGACTCTGCCTGATTACCCAGCCAATACCTGCTTCCCAGCTGGTATAAATATCCTGCATCAAGGCTGCCTAATCGTCAGTGCTTTGGTTGTCTATCCTTGTACACGTCTCTCCTGTTTGTGGAATCTACAGCTTGTTCTTCCAGGTATTCCAGCTCCTGTGATTCAGCTCCACTAAGAGACCTGCACCAGTTACCATCCTGCGGTGCAGCCTGACTTCTGCAGTGTTCCAGTGTTCTCGGTTATCTGCTACGATCCTGACATTGCCTTCCAGCTTCCAGCATTGGTCCTGCTCCGCTACCAGCTTCCAGCGGTGTCCTGGTATCATTCCTTCTTCCATTGTCTGCAGCATCGCTCTTTATCCTCCATAGTGAATTTGTCACTGGCTGGGGTTTTGCTATTTAATTGCAGGACAGAAAATGAGACGCAATGAATTCTAAAGAAATCACTGCATTTTTTTTCTCACACTTCCAGAATAGGTCTGATTTATCCTAAAATCGTTACTTTTAGGAAAAATCACCGGGACTTGCTTTGGAACCCCAGTGGCACCCCCTGGAGAACTGGTTAAGCAATTGGAAGTCTCCAATTAGCTTAATTAGTCAAGTTACCTTCTGAAGCAGGGTTGTGAGGTCTGTGGAGTGTCTGCAAGTGTATGTTAGTGTGTATAAACATGTACTGCATGAGTTGTGTGAGTGACTCCAGTCTATTTTACCCCCACCCCCCGCATATGTGTATGACCTCCCCCCCCCCACACACACACACAACCAGCTGTTGGAAGAACCCCCTACCCATTTAGAAAGTGAAGGGGAGACCACCGGGAGCTGTGGAGACCACCGTAGACCTTTTACGTGCCGCAGGGGTTTTAGCACTGAAAATCCTGCATCCACTTTTTTATTGGATTACACGGGTATCGGGATCACGGATACCCATGGTCAGGCCTGGTGACAGGGGAGACAAAGGGGATGGTTATGATGAGCATCATAATTCCGCAAGCAAGCCCCGGACCCTCAGACAATTCAGGAGTCCAGTCGGTGCCCTGTATGCTGCTGATCTAGCCAGTATAATCAATCAAAGATCTTTGATCCCAGCAAAGTTGTACCGAGATCAAAGGTCTTAGATTGATTATGCTGGCTGCCTCAGTTTGGATCTGTTGAGTGACTGCCTCAGTCTGAGCTGCCCAGACCCAGCATCAATTACTTCCTGGTTCAGCATCCTCTTCCCTCAGGGCAGACACCAGTACTTTGTGTAAGTGTGTGTTTGTATGTATGTGTTTCATGTATGTGTATCTGTGTGTGTATATGTGTATGTATTTTATGTATGTGTATATGTGTTACATGGGTGTGTATATGTGTTCTATGTTTCAAGTATACGTATATATATATATATATACACACACACACACACACACACACACACACGTGCATAGAAGGAACCCCCTCCTTCCCCATAAATCCTGCATTTGCCCCTGGGCTGGGAAAAGGGAGGCTGAGATACACAGGGTATGGAGGGCTGAAAAACACAGGAGAATGGGGAAGCTGAGCGACACAGGACAATGGGGAGGCTAAGAGACACGGGAATGGGAAGGCTGATAGACAGTGGGAGGCTGAGAGACACAGGGAAATGGAGGGCTGAGAGACACAGGGGGCTGGGAAGGATGGTGCTACAGAGCCTAAGGTGTAGATGAGGCCAAAGGGCTGGAGCGATACCATCAAGGATTGAGGCTGGAGACAGATGGGGGGGGTGTTAGTGAATAAGCCAGTGGCCAACTAGCCTGTACCTACCTTGGAGGGATAGGGGGCCCCAAAAGTATGAGTGTACTGGGCTCTGAGATTTCCATTGCCAGCCTTGTCCTTGGGATAATCAAAAATTGGGCGCGAGATAAGCAAGGGTTTTTGCCTTTCTAAACCTCGCTCCCAATTGAATCTGCCCCATGTGTTGTATAATAGGAGACACACTGGGAAACTGAACCTGCAAAAACAAAAAAACAAAAAATCATTGCAATACTTGTCCATTCTATATAACTAGTCAGTCACTCTATATAACATTAGCCCTTGGTGATGCCCTGAGACAGCATGTGACTATTGGTTTCTTTGATTGCCATGCTGTGAGGACTTTTTTTGCCTCCAGAGTCAACAGGGTTATATATGCTTTTTCTAATACTGAAGTATTCCAATGAGTTATACAGACCCTATGGTCTTTTTCAGTCTAGACAGTTTACAGCAGCCATAGCCAAAACTTTATCAAGAGCTTGGTCAGGCCACAAAGCTCTGATAAGCTCAAGGCGGTCTAAATTGAATGGAAACATAGAATTTGACGGCAGATAAGAACCTCTTGGCCCATCTAGTCTGCCCTTATATTATTACAGCAATTGTAAAGAGCAACAGAATATGCTGGCGCTATACAAATAACTGTTAATAAATAAATAAATACAGCACTCTCTGCCTTCGCTCCATAAGTACATCCTAATGTAGGAATTAGCTGGATTGTTAGCGATTACGTTTATGTTTTAGCCATTATATACAGTGCTGCAAGAGATTCTGCTTCAGTGTTCTAACAAGGATATGCTTTAAAAATTCACTCAGACAAAACAACAATTTCCGATGTATTGCCAGCAGCCTTTTACAATTTTTCTCACCCTGGACAAAAGACACTCTGTCCCTAGCTTGCCCTGTTCTACAGCCTGCTCACTGTGTCATGTCTTGTTAAGTCCAGGTAGCAGCTGAAATTTAATTGACACTTCTCCAGCTGCAAGACGCCATCCCTGTTTGTTTATATCTCGCATCCTTTCCTCCACTCTCTCAAATTCCATGTGGGCAACATTAATGGCAAAGCATAGATGCATTATATGTGAATAATGTATTATAATGATACAATTTGGGTCTCTTAGCTCTAGCCTAGACTAACGCCGCTCTACATAATTTATCATTTCCACACACCTTCCAGAACCTTTTGTATGTAAATATTTAATACGAGAGACATGTAAATCCTTTCAACATGATGGAACGTCCAGTATATCAGAAAAGATTATTGTAATTAAAGCATGTGCCCATTCACGTCAAGAGGAAAAGGGAAAACAAAAAGGGAGCTTTTGAATATTAAAGGATTTATAGCGTTGTTATTGTTCTGTAGTTGTTAGTGTTGTTATATAGTCAAACGCTGTGTATGGCAATGATCTGCGTTACTCCTGCCAGATCTGGAATGCATAGGGGAGATTCAGCTAAAATATACTAACTATACAATCATTTAACAGCTCACATTACACAAATAGGTTGTGCATTGTTAACCCCTTTATTAAGACAGGGACTATCAACCTGCAGTAGTTACAATAAAAGCTGTGACTCCTAGCAGGGATGGTAATGGCAGACTGGTAAAAGTCATGCTTTCTTGTGGTAAACCTATTACCCTACCTAAGTCTGGCGGTATCCGCATGATAGGTCAGTAAGGTCAACAGTCAATAAGTGAACCCCATATGGTTGACATGCATTAGGTCGACAGGTACAAATGTCAACATGGTTAAAGGACGACAGTGCTTAAGGTCAGCAGGTAAAAAGGTCTATCGGTTCAAATGGTCCAAACACATATGCTCGACACACTTTTTTTGTATTTTCCCAACTTTTTCATACTTTACCATCCACATGGACTACAATTGGGAATAGTAACCTTGTGAAGGGCCGTGGCTATTGGGGTCACATGAGGTTAAACATACAAAATGACAACCAAAAATTGTAAAACAAAGTGTGTCAACCTTTACTGTGTCAACCATTCCCATTTCAACCTTTTAACTGTGTTGCCCTTTCCACTGTCAACCTTTTGGCCATGTTGACCATATGGGGTCTACCTAGTGGCTGTCGATCCTAATGATCCTCACCCAGGCTGGCACAGGCCAGAGTAGGAATAACAGTGTCATAAGATTTCACATTCAGGGGCCCTATTAAGCATCATTAAAGGGCCCATTACATATGTGTTTCTGCATGTTTTCAGTAATGGGCCCATTCATTATTAGGTGCCCTACAGGGCTGCCTAATATGCAGCAAACTCCAATCTGAAAGTGATAATACCTGAAGCACTACTTCCTCCTATGAGAAAAAGGTGCAGGGCTGCAAACAGGAATCAGTGTGGATCCCTCTGTCTCCTTCGCAGTTAGTTACCAGCAGCCATGTGCATGCATGAACTCAGGTCACACATGCTCATCGGGCAGAATCGGCACCAGTATGTGTCACTGCTACTGTAGTAAGTGTTACTGATCAGCGGGAACAGCTGAGCAATGCTGAATGTCTATGGTAATTATTATCCACTGCCGCAGCTCACAGCAAGATGGATGAAGAATAAGCCCCCCAGAGTGGGTATAACACCAGGATGTGCAGACGTATTGTAGATCTGCAAATGTACTTAAAATAGTCTGTTTCCACCAATCCTATCCCTTTACAAAAGCCAGATTCTTTGGTGCACTGAGTGTGATAAATGCACTCTGATTTGCTGGTTGCTCACACACTACACTGGGGTACAATCATTCACATCGCAGCCCCGCTAGGAGCAAGTTACATTGTTTTGGGATTTTTTTATTTTTCATATGATTTGGACTGCTTTAGAAGACAGATGACTCCCTTTAGATTTAGCAGTTGAACAGAAAAGTAAACAAGGGATTTGGAGGAAGTTTTTATTTGTTGCTCTTTGTGGAACTAGAAGCTTCAGCATTCCCTTGCTGCTGGGGCCAGGTGGAACATAGTTCTACAATAATACCTACGGGATGAAAAAGCATAAACTTTTAAACTGTTTTAATAAAACTTATCCAGGCCCCTTGTTAACGTTTTTTATGCAACACCTAAATCCATAGAAACTCTTCTGACTTCTTTCCTCTAGTAGTCCAAAACAATTAGACAGAAAACCCAGGACAGAAGTACATTACTTATATCCCAGTGAAGCAACAAAGACAGTGTATCAAGGGGCTGTTACAAGATCAGCCAATCAGAACAGCTTGCATCTGGCTGGATAATGGAAAAATACCACTCTTAATGGCTATTTCTGGAGAATTAAATGAAAAAAATAAAAATAAAATAAAAATAAAATCATATCCATGCTAGGATAGTTATATTTGCAAAACAGTGTCTGCATCATGTCACAATAGAGCATTAATGCTATGGATTTCAAGGCTTGTTTTTCACTATATACTACATTCAAATAAAATGTGTTTCATAACGCTAACAAAATAAAAGATATATTGTAACTAAAATTACCATGGCTCACTGTGAAATATACATCTTGCATAATTGCAAGGTACCAATGTAGAGTTGAGTGTATACCTGTTTGTGTGTTTTCAGTTAACCACGTGTAATCAACCATTAACTAGTGCAGCCCAGGAGCAAACGCAGGATCTGTGTGTGAGATTTACAGAGAGGGGGTGGAGCTATGCATGGGGGCGGAGACTGAGGTGACCCATTTTGATATCTATCTATCTATCTATCTATCTATCTATCTATCTATCTATCTATCTACCTATCGGGGTAATTCCAAGTTGATCGCAGCAGGAAATTTTTAGCAGTTGGGCAAAACCATGTGCACTGCAGGGGAGGGGGGGGGGGGGCAGATATAACATTTGCAGAAAGAGTGAGATTTGGGTAGTTTATTTTGTTTCTGTGCAGGGTAAATACTGGCTGCTTTATTTTTACACTGCAATTTAGATTGCAGATTGAACTCACCACACCCAAATCTATCTTTCTCTGCACATGTTATATCTGCCTCCCCTGCAGTGCACATGGTTTTGCCCAACTACTAAAAAAAATTCCTGCTGCGATCAACTCAGAATTACCCCCTATCTATCTATCTATCTATCTATCTATCTATCTATCTATCTATCTATCTATCTATCTATCTATCTATCTATCTATCTATCGTGTATGTATGTATATATGTATATACACACAATTACAGACACACACACACACACACACACACACACACACACACACCCGCCCCCCAATAGAGTCAGATGTAACAGCAGCAGCATAGTAGCCAGCCCAATCAGTCACTGAAGTGGCTGGGAGTCGTGTGCATCATGGGGGTCATTCCGTGTTGATCGTAGCTGTGCTAAATTTAGCACAGCAACGATCATCTTCCCTGACATGCGGGGGGATGCCCAGCACAGGGCTAGTCCGCCCGCATGTCAGCCCGGCCACCCCCCCCCCCCCCGCTCCGCACACATACAAACGCATCGCACAGCGGCATTGCTTTTGTATTTGTGGAGTAACTCCTGGCCAGCGCAGCTTCTGTGGCTGGCCGGGAGTTGATCGTCGCTGCCACTGGCCGCATGTCTCACGCAGCCGCTGCGGTCTGCCCCCTCCCCAACGGTCCGGCCACGCCTGTGTTGGCCGGACCGCACCCCCTAAACTCCAGCACCCTCCCGCCCTGCGACCGCCTCTGCCTGTCAATCAGGCAGAGGCATCGCTACTGAACATGCCGGCGCATGTGCAATTCCGACCTGATCGCTGCACTGCAATAAACTGCAGCGAGCAATCAGGTCGGAATGACCACCAATGTCATTAGGCCCCACCACCTTTCTGTGTGATTCACACATCTTTATGTAACCCTCCCTACCTCCTGACCAGGTTACTAATTCTATTAAAGTGCCTCCACCCAAGCTAATTTTCTATAACAGGCTGCCTGGGTAGCCTGATTTCTATCTGTACTAAAGATGTGGGTTTTGCTATCTATGCAAATGTACAAATAAATACATCTCTATCTAACAACAGTATATTACCAATATATACCTGTTCTTCTTTCTTTCAGCTTCTCCAATCAATCTCCAGTACATAAATCGGTAAGTATAATAGTTTTAATGTTAAATTTATTATACTACAGGTTGAGTCTCCCTTATCCAAAATGCTTGGGACCAGAGGTATTTTGGATATCGGATTTTTTCGTATTTTGGAATAATTAGATACCATAATGAGATATCATGGTGATGGGTCCTAAATCTAAGCACAGAAGGCATTTATGTTACATATACACCTTATACACACAGCCTGAAAGTAATTTTAGCCAATATTTTTTATAACTTTGTGCATTAAACAAAGTGTGTGTACATTCACACAATTCATTTATGTTTCATATACACCTTATATACACAGCCTGAAGGTCATTTAATACAATATTTTTAATAACTTTGTGTATTAAACAAAGTTTGTGTACATTGAGCCATCAAAAAACAAAGGTTTCACTGTCTCACTCTCACTCAAAAAAGTCCGTATTTCGGACTATTCCGTATTTCGGAATATTTGGATATGGGATACTCAACCTGTAGTAACATATTAATAACTCCGTCTGTGCATACCTCTTAAAGTTCATTTCCTAGCTACCCCACATTCCTATACAATAAAATTTGCATGCAATATACAAAAAAACATTTGGTGTAAACTTCACTTGTCTGAGTGACCCGGGTACTCTGGAATTAATAAAAATGAGTTGCGCAAGTTGGGGCCCATAAGATGATAAACTACAGTAGCCTTTTATGATCCAGATACATGAAGGTGTGAAGTGTCCTTTACTGAGTCTAATGCCACTTTAGAAAATCCTGCTTATATGTGTACACATTGTAATCCTTTATCCTGGTTACTTGTGTAGTCCAAAATATATTACACATCCAGATAGTTAACGTAACAATTTTCTCTTTAGTATAGACTAATTTCTTGCCTTGAATAATTTTCCCTCGATAACTTATTGCATCAGTGTCTCTTTCCCTTAATAACTCTACATGCAGTCTCTGAGGGATTATAATAACTAGAAACTTTACACTATAATGTTTACAGTCTTATTCCAATGTATAAGCAATTTCATCTCCTTTGTGTATATATATGTATATAATCAGAATCTCCATTTCTGTGACGAGCATCCACTAATATATATATATATATATATATATATATGTTCCTTCTGTTTGTCTATTAGATGGTCAAGTAATGATGGTCAATAAAGTACAGTATAATGTCACAGAATGCTAGATAAATAAGGCGGGTTCGCCCATATATACAAGTACAGTATTGAACAGTTAATCCTTTCCCTCTTACTGGATAGCGTATCTCAAAAATGCCACAATACAGTACTTAATATACTTGTAGTATTATTGACATATCTTTAATCTCCTGGGCGGCTAACCCTTTCTGGACCCTATGTGAGTTTATGAATTAATCCAGTCTATCAATATAATAATTGTGAGGGTAATAGTAATCCTTCCCACTTTCACTGCCAGGTTAGATTTGTGGTGCTATGCCCTGGATTTCATATTCCTTTTTGGTGCAGTTCATTAAATGACACCAAGTTGTAATCTCTTGTCTCTGTCCCACTTACTTATTAATGCTGTGTTTACATGAACAGCTGTTCTTATGCTGTGTAGTGGGTGGTGTCATTCACTTACATGACCAACGATCAACTCCCCCGACTCCTCCTTCAGTCTGTTCACTGGATGGCACTGGCCGCCCCCTACGTCACTGATCAGCTTGACCTGTTGATTGGGCGATGACTGACCTGCCTGCCCTCTGCGTCGCTCACTGCAGCTCTATTCTGACAGCCGCCCGCTGACCTCAAAGCCTCCGCTCTCCCTAGGGGCCCCTCGCTCTGCCATCTCCACCCAGCGGCGGCTCCACCTCAGCCATAAGGTACTGCCAAATCCTGAGTAGCACTGCCGGGACCCAGGCGCCGCTGTATGTTTACAGCTCACAGCTCTTTAGCGGTGCGGGTTTGCCCTGCAATTGTACGTCAGGTGATGCTCAGCCTGGGTAGCGCTATTTGGACCCTGCCGCCGCTGTATGTTTACAGCTTATAGCCCTTTAAGCGGCGCTGGGGTACCAAATGCGCACACTAGCTAAGGGAACTCCAGTCTGATCTCTGCCGGTGAGAGCGTCCTTTTATACTCTCCCACCAGCTACCGGTGCGTGAACCCTCTCCCTTGCACACGGCTCCCTGTTCTACCAGCACGGGGACACCACTCTTATTACCGGCTCGCTGGTCCTCTCCTATGCACACGGCCCTCTTATTACCGGCTCGCGGGTCCCCTGCTACAACAACAGCAGCAGCAAAGACAATACTTCTCCGCACTCCCCCTGCCCATTTCAGTGTCATGGGAAATGCCTCAGGCAAACCACCATGCTCCTCACCATCCCAGTAATGTTTAAACTCCACAACCATATTTCTCTCACTATATTCATTTATAATTATACATATCACCTACACTACTATACATGCTACTTCATTATAATATATACATAAATAGATGCATTTCATTTTTATATACACAGAACTAGATACACCTTTTTATACATATACCATTTATTAATTTATAACTCCATATTATATTTACATATTTATAGTTATAATTCATTTCTAATGAATTAATCTACTAATGGAATGAACTTTCATATTATGAATTTTAAATGAAGTAAATATATATATATATATATATATATATATATGCACACATATATATACATCCCCAAACTATCCACTAATTTATGGCTAAAAACAATAACCATAATCCATGTTACATTTAGAAATTAACGAGGCCAAACACTGTGAGAGGGTGGAGCTTAAATTGCGGATCGTGACTCTGTGCATAGAAAAAAATTGGGTTTTTCAGGGGGGTCCTGGGTACAAAGAAACCCCCCTCCCCCTTGCCTGTACCACTGCAGTTGATGCAGGGTTGTACACAAATCAGATGCTTCTCCACTTGCGTTGGAAGGAAGCTGTTACAACTAACAAGGTATTCGCATTTAGGCAGTGAGAGCATGTCAACAAGTTTGGGGGCTATGCAGAGGTGTCCAGAACTTAAAAATGCGTGTTTTCAGGTGGATTTTTAACATCAAGTTATAGCAGATGCTAGTGTTCCTTAATGATGATGGGACTCAAACCAAGCGCTTGGACAGTAACTACAGCTGCTGCAGGGGATGTGGCTGTAATGGGGCCCAGGATGTCTCAAGACCGTGCCACTCCCCCTGCACCCAGTCACGCATGGAGTGGCGACACCAGGGCAGCAGAGCCTGACTGTAGAGCTGGCCTTGGACAGGAAGGCTCCAGCCCGCTCGCAGCCTTTGCCCCGCTCTCCTCGCCCATTGCAAAGAACAGAATGGAGAGTCAACCAAGCCCCAAGGAGATGGCCGCCCTCAGCCTGCTGGAGACGTGTGGCATGTGCCAGCTGTACATTCAGAGCCAAAACCCCCAGCTGCTGCCCTGCCTGCACCCCCTATGCCTGCATTGCCTGCCCACCCCAATAGTTTACGTTACCTCAGCATGCCTCAGGGGAGGATTTACCACAAGGCAACCAAAGCAGCTGCTTAGGGCCCTGCTGGTCCCAGGTGGCCCACCGACAAGGCTATATAAAGGGCATTTCTAGCAGACCACGAGCTTCACCAAAATTGGCTAAAAGCTGAGCTGGCTGAATACTCCCAGCAGGCTATCAGTGATTAGACAGCTGTTGGGTGCCGACTCCAGTGCATGCCTGTGTCTCCAGTCCTGCAGTACTGTGCATGTGACCAGTCATGAGTCATGACACATGTGTGTATGACTTCAGATGCTTAGAGAGATGAGTCGGGATGTGCACAGAAAAAATCATGAGTTCTTCCAGTGTACTTTAGTACAGGTTTTTTTTACATTTTATATAACATCCACCACCTAATTCAAATTCCAATCATGCATGAGTGGATGATGATGATGGTGGTGGGGTGTGGGGGTAGACAATGTTATTTTAAGTACAGTGTCTAATATCTGCCTGCGACAGTCATGGCTGGGGAGGAGGCACACACTGACTGGTGATATACAGTATCAATATGATATTATACTCTATTTTAAGTACTACTGTGTATGTGAGATGCCTGCTACAATCAATGGGGCATAGATATATAATCAATACAGTCAAACTGACTGTGGGGTGTAATAATGGGTATTATAAGGGATGGGGACCTATTGGGCTGCTACAATCAGTAAGGGGGGGAGGCACTATAATGCAGTCAACACTAATGTAATCGGGTGTAATAATAAGTATTATAAGGTATGGGTGCCTGTATTATATATTGTATATTCTCCTCCGGGTACTCCGGTTTCCTCCTACAATCCAAAAATATACTGATAGGTTAATTGGCTCTCAAAAAATTAACCCTAGCATACATGTGTACATGTGGTAGGGAATATATATTGTAGGCTTTACTGAGGAAGGGACTGATGTGAATGGCTAAATGTTCTCTGTAAAGTGCTGCGGAATATGTGTGCGCTATATAAATAACTGGTAATAAATAATAATTAAATACACTAGTACAACTACCATCCGCCTGCCATAATCAGCTGTGGGCAGCAGGGCCGTTTCTAGACAATTTGGCTCCCAGTGCGAGATTTAAAAATGCGCCCCCCCCCCCCTCCCAATTGCTCTAAAAAAAATGCGTGCCCCCCCCCCTCCCCCCATATAGCCATAAAAAGAAAAAGCATGCGCGCGCCTTAGGCGCGCGCGCTCCCGACAAGGGTGTGTGGCCTGATTAAAATGGGCGTGGTCTCATTAAAGTGGGCATGTCCTCATCTGATATCATCACACCCACCACAGGGAAAAAAAAATAAAAATAAAAAAGTCCCCTTTTAACACATTACAGCAGGCAAGTGTCCCCATATTACACAGCGCGGCAGGCAGGTGTCCCCATTTTACACAGCGCAGCAGGCAGGTGTCCCCATTTTACAAAGTGCAGCAGGCAGGTGTCCCCATTTTACAAAGTGTGGCAGGCAGGTGTCCCCATTTTACACAGTACGGAAGGCAGGTATCCCCATTTTACACAGTACGGTAGGCAGGTATCCCCATGTTACACAGTACGCAGGCAGGTGCCCCCATTTTACACAGTGCGGCAGGCAGGTATCCCCATTTTACACAGCGCGGCAGGCAGAAAATCCCCATTTTACACAGTACGCAGGCAGGTGCCCCCATATTACACAGTACGCAGGCAGGTGCCCCCATATTACACAGTACGCAGGCAGGTGCCCCCATATTACACAGTACGCAGGCAGGTGCCCCCATATTACACAGTACGCAGGCAGGTGCCCCCATATTACACAGTATGCAGGCAGGTATCCCCATAGGCAGGTGTCCCCATTTTACACAGTGCGGCAGGCAGGTATCCCCATAGGCAGGTGTCCCCATTTTACACAGTGCGGCAGGCAGGTATCCCCATAGGCAGATGTCCCCATTTTACACAGTGCGGCAGCGGCAGGCAGGTTTCAAGTTGAGGGGAAGGAAGGGGGAGAGGGGGGGAGAGAGAGAGAGAATACTTACGTCTTCCCGCTCTTCGGTCCCGCCGCCTCACGTCCCTCGCGCCGGCCACCTCCTCCTTCATGCGGTTGGTTCTATATTGGAGTGGGAGAAGGGACCTTCTGACGTACCTGGGGGAGGAGACACGTCACCAGGGGGAGGAGCTGCGGCCGAACAAGGTACCCGAAAAGTACGCTCGCCACGCTTCGGGCACGGTGGCTCGCTCCGCTTCGCTCGCCACCTAATTACCAAAGGTAATAGTTGGTGGTGTGGATACTAGACCAACTGTATCGCTGGGGTAGCTCCTCCCCCTTGTGTCGTGGCTCCTCCCCCTGACGGAAAAGGTCCCTTAGGCCACTTGGATCTAGCCTCTACCTCCTTCATGCTTATCTCCTTATCGCCTCTCCCGAGCGCTCCTGCTCGGGGGGAGGGGCTTCGCGGAATGACGCGTTTGCGTCGTGACGTCACGACGCAACGCGTCATTCCGCGAAACTCCGCCCCCCGAGCAGGAGCGCTCGGGAGAGGCGATAAGGAGTAACAAAGTGCCGCGGCGGGCGCCCCGTGCGGTTGCATGGCTCGCCCGCCGCTAGAAACGGCACTGGTGGGCAGATTGGGGAGCATACACTGACTGGGGGGCAGCAGGACCTGTCTGATTCAATTGGGGGGGGGGAGGGGTGGCAGCACACTGAAATTGTTTGAGGAAGGGGGGCCCCAAGTCGGTGTCTTGCTAAGGGCCCCACGAGGTCTAAATCCACCTCTGCCAGGCCCCCACCCATCACCGTGAGCTCCTCCCCATTATCATTAGCAGGGTGGGCACTGAAGATCACCTTTCCGATATGTGCTCTGACCCATCTCCCCATACACTGTGCAGGCTGTGACCCCCCCATTATATGCCGTGAACTTTGAGTGGTGACCCTCACTCTCCAATATGTGCTCTGACATTTCTGTGCACTGAGCAGACTGGTCACTGTGACCCCCCCACTATACACCGTGCACTGTGAGTGTTGAACCTCCCCCCAATATGTGCTATGATCCTCCCACCTCCACACACATACTATATGCAGGGTGAGTACTGTAATCCCCCCAATATTGGTCCACTGTAACGACCCCCCCCCCACACACACACTATTCAGCGCTGTGTACTGACCTCCTCAATATGTGCTCTGTACCCCCCTTTAACCCCCCCAACATGCACATTATACACTGTACTAGATGAGTACTGACAGTCACCCCCAAGATATTATCTGTGGCCCACTCCCATACACTTTGCAGTGTGAGTACTGTAAACCCCTAATGCACTTGCCATGGCAGCTTGCATTCAGCATCCATAGCATTATGATGGTGTAATGGTTAGAAGGGGGGGTCCTTTCAAGGTTTTGGGTGTAAGTTCTAGTTACACCCCTGCACTTGAATATTAGCGGTACATTTGCAAAGTTGAGTCAATTACAGCAGAACAATTACAGCTGACTTATCTTCAACTCTGGATCAACCCTAAAATATTCATCCTGCAGGGGTGCCGACAGCTCTTCCGAATGGGCATTGCCAACAGTACAGGAAAGGTGGCTAGACCCTCCCTCCCACTTAAAATGTTTTTCTAAATGGCCAATGTGGGTGGAGGAGGAGCAAGGAGCAGTAGGTGGTTGTTATTGCTCCCCCCCACCTCCCCGTTCCCGCACATCACATAGAGCGAGAGAGAGAGAATGGACTGCTTCTGCCTCTCTCCCCTGCACAGCGCACAGCAGCTTTTGGGTAACTTAAGTTTCAGGGCCATTTATCAACTGTGTAATGTGATATCTCCTGGCTACAATTCTCTTATCGATAATTTATATAGTCCCATACTGTACTTTTGTTAGGAGACCTGGAAATTATGCCATTCATCGAGTTTCGATAGAGCATACAGTATTTTTTATATTTTGAGAGTGTTACTAAAGTATAGGCCATCCTGAGATGGCGTACAGCCTCCAAGTATCTTCAGAAACTGCTGTTGACACAGCAGCTTGTGCAGCAGAGGGATCTATTCAGATGCCTCCGTCCTGTATACTCACTGCTGTCCGTCCACACTCCCGAGAGTGGGTCCTCGGTTCCTGCAGCCTTGCAGGAACGGAGTGTCTCCTGCAGGTGCACTCTGCAGCTGTGGGATATAGCGGTGGAGACCCACTCTCTACCACTCAGCACTCCCCCTTGCTTCCCTTTCTGGCTTCAACTCTACCCGCCTGCCACAGCACACGTTTCAAGCCACTGATGACAGTGAATGGGGAGACAGTACATGGGACAGTGGAGAGGTAGAGCACACCAGAGGAGCGGATGCAGGGAGGGTGAGCAGGCACTGGGGGGGAGAGGATTCTGGGAGGGAGAGCAAACACCTGGGGACAGGATGCAAGGAAAGAAAGCAGAAACAAGGGGATTGGGTGTGGGGAGGGTACGGAAACACTAGATAGAATGTGCTGGGGAAGAACAGACACAGGATAGGATGCTGGGAGGGAGATCAGACACTGAGGAGAGGATGCCGGAGTTAGAGACACAGGGGCATGGAATGTGGAGAAGCAGAGGAAGTATCTTGTACTTTTAAAAAGGTGAAGAAAGAGCAGCTTTTTGGAAGTGATACATTTGTAAAGGAGGCTTAATGAATGAGCCCCTGAGTGTACAACGCAACATTGCCCATGTTTTTGTGCTCCGAAGCATACACAGTACAAAACCGACAACTCTGTCAGCCCCATAATGTGTAAACTTTGTAACTTGCTTGAGACCCTCACTTCACATTCTATGTTCTACAGTATGTGTGACTTTGTACAGTTCGAATCCCTGCGATTCTAAACTCAACTCCAAAGGGAAACTGTGCTTGAAAATTCCATGTGTGCACTATATAAAAACAACAACAACAACAACAACAACAACAACAATAAATAAAGCCATTTGTCTGATGTCAGTTGACCAGTACTTGGCCGTTGCGGAAAGAACAGATCATAATAGCGGCAGAGAAATCTTTCTAAATATTTAAATCTATTGTAAAAGTGAACAAAAAAAATGATATAAAAGGATGTGAATCACAGCTTATAAGTCCACAAACTACACATCTTACTGTGTTCCGTAATGTAATATTATTATCAGAGAACAGTATGTAGCTAATAAGAGTGACAATAACATTGCTGTGTTTGAATAGAGAAGCAGGCATTTTTCACAGGTGGAAGAAGAATGTTTAAGGATGATTAGACTTATTGAAATAAATGAATGCACTGTACACTTTAATAACCCTTACACTGTACATGGTGCTAGAGTGAAAGGGAATATGATTTAATGCTTATCCAAGCAGCTTCCTGACTCTAGACTCCCTACGGTGCTGTAAAGCATCTTACAAAAATTCAGTCCATGGTTTGCAAGAATTCTTTAATATGGGTCGTATTTTAGAAGAATAATGTTTAGTATGCCCAACCCAGGTCTCCTTCAAAATCATCAGTGTGTGTAAGAAAAGCCTTAGCCACGGATCCTGCTGGCTTCTAAAAGACAAATTACACATTTAAGTTTATAGTTATAATCTTCAATGAAATTCACTTTCCTTTATGAAATTTCGATGGGTGCTATTACTAAAAAAAAATTATACTCAACTATACTCTTGTACTTAATGAAATGATCTGCTTGGTGATCTTCTCCTTTAAGATTCTTTAGTATCTGTGCGATAATTATAAAGGCATAAATACATAAATACTAAGGTTTAAAAAATAATATAGGCCCATCACTTTTCAGAAATTGTGTTCATATAATGGAAGACAACATTTTCTTTCTTTGTATTTCAGAATTTATGGTATCCTCTTTACCCTCAAAGGATAACCATCTGTAGCAGCCATACTGTATATACCATAGGTCTGCAAACTCGGTCCTCATTACCCCACACAGTGCATGTTTTGCAGGTAACCCAGCAGGTGCACAGGTGTATTCATTAGTCACAGACATTATTTAAAAGGTCCACAGGTGGAGTTAATTATTTCACTTGTGATTTTGCGAGAAGACCTGCAAAACATGCACTGTGTGGTGTAATAAGGACCAAGTTTGCAGACCTATGGTATATACAGTAAGTCTGTATGCTGATTTGCTTGAAGTTGACATTTGTAGGTGTAAGTGTCATATTTGTGAGACTCTGCATGCGTACAGTATGGTTTATGGGCATGCACAGAACCAATTTGCATCATTTATGCAATGCAAACTAGTGTCAGTCCAATTCAACATCAGCTCCTATATCTTTAACATACTCGGTTTATATTCTAGTAACATGTAATGGTTTGATGTTTCTCAATGGCTACTTAACAAACTGTAAAGTATTCTTTTATCATCACCTATACCACTTCATTGTTTGCCCTAAATAGAGCCTGGGCTGTATATCATTTGCTCAGTACTTGTCATTAGATACAGTGGGGTATATTTACTAAGGTCCCGATTTTGACCGAGATGCCGTTTTTTCTTCAAAGTGTCATCTCGGTAATTTACTAAGCAGAAATCAAGGCAGTGATGAGGCCATTCGTATTTTTTTGCAAGTCCAACAAAAAAAATACGAATAAATACACCATCGGTCAAAACGCGGCTGTTTAAGTATGAATCTCGGTCATTTACTAAGAAGTGCAAAGCAAAAAAAAAAAAAAAACACTGCCGTGAAAAAATACAACTCGTAAAAAAGTGCTAAAAAAAAACAGACCTGCTTTTTTGAGCCGTGATTGGATAGGCATGCACGGATCCATGAGATCCGTGCATGTATATCAGTGGGAAGGGGTGGGAAAGTGTTAATTTGTTGTAAAAAAAATTGCGTGGGGCCCCCCCTCCTAAGCATAACCAGCCTCGGGCTCTTTGAGCCGATCCTGGTTGCAGAAATATGGGAAAAAAATGGACAGGGGTTCCCCCATATTTAAGCAACCAGCATCGGGCTCTGCGCCTGGTCCTGGTTCCAAAAATACGGGGGACAAAAAGCGTAGGGGTCCCCCGTATTTTTAAAACCAGCACCGGGCTCCACTAGCTGGACAGATAATGCCACAGCCGGGGGTCACTTTTATACCGTGCCCTGCGGCCGTGGCATCAAATATCCAACTAGTCACCCCTGGCCGGGGTACCCTGGGGGAGTGGGGACCCCTTCAATCAAGGGGTCCCCCCACCAGCCACCCAAGGGCCAGGGGTGAAGCCCGAGGCTGTCCCCCCCATCCAATGGGCTGCGGATGGGGGGCTGATAGCCTTTGTTGATAGTTATGAATATTGTTTTTAGTAGCAGTACTACAAGTCCCAGCAAGCCTCCCCCGCAAGCTGGTACTTGGAGAACCACAAGTACCAGCATGCGGCGGAAAAACGGGCCCGCTGGTACCTGTAGTAGTACTACTAAAAAAATACCCAAAAAAAGACAATACACACACACCTTGAAAGTAAAGTTTTATTACATCCATCCACACAAACATACATACATACATACATACTTACCTTATGTTCACACGCAGGTCGGTCCTCTTGTCCAGTAGAATCCATGGGGTACCTGTTGAATAAATTATACTCACCAGATCCAGGGTACCAGGCTCCTCGGATAATCCTTTTGTAATCCACGTACTTGATTAAAAAAAAAAACGGAGACCCGAGCCACGCACTGAAAGGGGACCCATGTTTTCACATGGGACCCCTTTCCCCGAATGCCAGAAACCCACTCTAACTGATGTCTAAGTGGGTTTCTTCAGCCAATCAGGGAGCGCCACGTTGTAGCACCCTCCTGATCGGCTGTGTGCTCCTGTACTGTCTGACAGGCGGCACACGGCAGTGTTACAATGTAGCGCCTATGCGCTCCATTGTAACCAATGGTGGGAACTTTGTGGTCAGCGGTGAGGTCACTTTCGGTCAACCGCTGAGCAGAAAGTTCCCACCATTGGTTACAATGGAGCGCATAGGCGCTACATTGTAACATTGCCGTGTGCCGCCTGTCAGACGGTACAGGAGCACACAGCCGATCAGGAGGGTGCTACAACGTGGCGCTCCCTGATTGGCTGAAGAAACCCACTTAGACATCAGTCAGAGTGGGTTTCTGGCATTCGGGGAAAGGGGTCCCATGTGAAAACATGGGTCCCCTTTCAGTGCGTGGCTCGGGTCTCCGTTTTTTTTTTTTTTTAAATCAAGTACGTGGATTACAAAAGGATTATCCGAGGAGCCTGGTACCCTGGATCTGGTGAGTATAATTTATTCAACAGGTACCCCATGGATTCTACTGGACAAGAGGACCGACCTGCGTGTGAACATAAGGTAAGTATGTATGTATGTTTGTGTGGATGGATGTAATAAAACTTTACTTTCAAGGTGTGTGTGTATTGTCTTTTTTTGGGTATTTTTTTAGTAGTAGTACTACAGGTACCAGCGGGCCCGTTTTTCCGCCGCATGCTGGTACTTGTGGTTCTCCAAGTACCAGCTTGCGGGGGAGGCTTGCTGGGACTTGTAGTACTGCTACTAAAAACAATATTCATAACTATCAACAAAGGCTATCAGCCCCCCATCCGCAGCCCATTGGATGGGGGGGACAGCCTCGGGCTTCACCCCTGGCCCTTGGGTGGCTGGGGGGGGGGGACCCCTTGATTGAAGGGGTCCCCACTCCCCCAGGGTACCCCGGCCAGGGGTGACTAGTTGGATATTTGATGCCACGGCCGCAGGGCACGGTATAAAAGTGACCCCCGGCTGTGGCATTATCTGTCCAGCTAGTGGAGCCCGGTGCTGGTTTTAAAAATACGGGGGACCCCTACGCTTTTTGTCCCCCGTATTTTTGGAACCAGGACCAGGCGCAGAGCCCGATGCTGGTTGCTTAAATATGGGGGAACCCCTGTCCATTTTTTTCCCATATTTCTGCAACCAGGATCGGCTCAAAGAGCCCGAGGCTGGTTTGCCTTAGGAGGGGGGACCCCACGCAATTTTTTTTTAACATTTAAACTTTATTTTTTTTTTAAACAAAGTGCACAATGAAGCCCAGCACGGATCTCTCAGATCCGGCCGAGATTCATTGTATTAAAGTCGGCAGTGTTTTACAAGTCACTCACGTAAAACACTGCCTAAAAAAACGAATGACATCGACATCGGAAAACCCGAAAATGCAGAATACGGCAGCTTAGTAAATTAGTCGTAACAAATTCAAAAAGTTGCAGTTTTACACTTTCGATGTCATTCGTGATTATTCTCCCACCAAATCGGGAGAATTACGAATGTTAGTAAATATACCCCAGTATATATATAGGTAGTAGGTACTATAATAGAAAATGTAAAAACTACAAATAAGGCATTTCATTATCAAAGATATCTTTCAATGTCTGTATACACTATAACAAACTAATATTTTTTGACCTGTCCTATGGCGGTTCCATCTCTGCTCCACCTCTGTTCTCATCTCCATCCTCTGTACCTACCTCCATCTTACAAGCCCCCCCCCCCCTGATCCCCATTATATTTACCCTTGTCTGTGCTGTCTGCAGTGGAAACTGATGAAGAGGTGGTGCATGCATACAAGTGTGCAGATAGAGTTCAGCAGGCATATAATTGGTTAAGTTAGTAGATAAGGTGAATAAGTGGCCTAGCCAAGCTGACTCATGTATATGGTGATATATGTACATACAGTACTTATTGAATGAGATCTAATGGGTGATCAGAGTGATCACTTTTGGGTCTGTCTCTACGTAGGACATTTGGTGGCAATACGGTTTCACAATGCCTTTCTGCTTAATGGCTCCTGGATATTCCCCATTTTAGCACTGTTTTTGTAGTTTGGTGCTAATGACAGGAGTAACCAAAAACACCTTTACTGAATACCAGCTACATTACAGTTACTGGCAGTTGCCTAAGCTCTGACACATTCCAGTGGCAGTTATATCTCTATCTAAGAGTTCCCACACCTACTGAGCATGTCAGAGACAAGGCAGATTTAGCCAATTATTACATTATTAAATATATATAAAAGCAACTAAAGTTATCCAACATTGATAATCTACCAAAAGCCACTTTGGTGTTTAAATGTTTTGCCTAAGTTTAGATAACTCCCACATAGAACCCTAACGTATCATTGGAAGATGGGCCATGCCACTACACCACAGAAACAAAGCGGACTCCATCTCTCCAGAACGGTATAGAAGTGTTCTATTCCGCTGCATTTGATAGAACTAGAAAATAGAAAAATAAATTACAAATTAGATTAAATATTTTGCAATAAAAATTTTTTTATAAATCTTTCGCTATTACTCAAACATGTTTTTTTTTTGTGATTTTCAGGTATTGATTTTAGTGAGGCTTCCCCAGACATAGACAGTCATAACTGTCAGGAGTTATCACTGGTAATAGCAGTGTTATGGACAATGGTAACCCTGTGAAGTGAGGAGACACCCTAATAAATGTATTAAAGTGAAATTATGCATACCTGCCATCTGTAGGTTCTGTTACATGGAGTTGAACATGGTCTTGCTTAGCCACACTACTTCTGATCAGCAGCCACCAGCACTGGGGAGAAGGCAAAGGCAGTGTTAGAGATAAAAGGGGATCAGAGGCAGAACACATAGGGAGATAGGTATGAGAGGAAAATATGGAGAGGTTGTAGTCAGAGGCACACATGGGAAGAGGGGATCAGTGGCACAGATTGGAAGAGGTTTCAAAGGCATAATAAGTTAGAGCAGGGGTGGGCAATTATTTCAGCTGGGGGGCCGCTTAACACTTCCAGTGAATGTTCGAGGGCCACACACATGGGCGGGGACTAATATGAATGACAAATATTTGTAGGAGTAAGTCCTGGGCTGCGCAGAGACTGCACAAAGTAGATTTTTGCAGCTCTGCGTACACATACGATCGTACACTTGCACGGGTGAATTTACATTCCCCCTGGGGGCGGCGACTACCCGAACGCAGGACAGCAAAATTTGCAGCACAGTGATCAGGTCTGAATCAGCTTCTTAGTCAGCAGTTGCTGAAAAATAAGACCCGTTATAGGGCCCAATTCTGACCCGGTCGCAGCTTTGTATTTTCGCACAGCAGATGATCGGGTCTGAACTGCGCATGCATTGCAGTGCGCAGGCACGTCGGTCCGCCGCGCTGGGGAGCGTCGGGCAGTGATGGGATGGTGCGAACAAAGCGATCGTACAGGCGATCGCAAGGTGATTGACAGAAAGAGGCCGTTTGTGGGTGGTAACTGACCGGTTTAGAGGAGTGCACGGAAAAATGCAGGAGAGACCAGGCGTTTGGAGGGAGGGTTTCTGACGTCGGCTCCGGCCCCGATCATCCCACTGGAAGAGTAAGTCCTGGGCTGCGCAGAGACTGCACAAACTTCTGTTTCTGCAGCTCTCCTGCACATGCGATTACCCTCCTCCCCCTGTAGGCGGTGACTACCTGATCGTAGCAGTGCAAAAATCACACCCTAGCGATCAGTTCTGAATTAGGCCCATAGTTTTTTATATATATATATATACACAAAGTGTAGTAATCCCGGCACTCCCTCTCCAAATGGCAATGTGCTGCAGTGCCCTCCTAGAGAAACAATGCTGATCCTCAATATAATGGATGGAGACAGGCGGCACTCAAGCAGACTCAAATAGAGTGAAAAAAGCGGTCCGTTTATTGATCCAATATGGATCAATAAACGGACCGCTTTTTTCACTCTATTTGAGGCTGCTTGAGTGCTGCCTGTCTCCATCCATTATATATATATATATATATATATATATATATAACTATAAAAACATAGTATTATATATATATATATATATATATATATATATATATACATATGTATATATATATAACTGTAAAAACACACACACCATGTGTGTAGCCCCCTCAGCGATAGCGATGCGCGGCCCCGCACATCGCTATCGCTGCTGCTAGATTGCATGCAGGCCAATCTAGCGGGTCGCTCACTTCACCCGCTGGGTGAAGTGATCGCCCCCCCTCGTCTCCCCCCGCACGGTCAGCACAGATCGCGCTGTGCTGAGCGGCAGGAGAAATGTGTGCTGAGCGGTTCTGGACACTCACTAGGGGAGCTCTACTGAGTTTCTCTAGAAAAAACTTTGTTAGGTTTTTTATTTTCAGGGAGACCTGCTGGCTACAGGCTCCCTGCATCGAGGGACTGAGGGGAGAGAAGTCAGACCTACTTCTACTTAGTGAAGGGCTCTGCTTCTTAGGCTACTGGACACCATTAGCTCCAGAGGGTTCGATCACTTGGTTCGCCTAGGTGCTTGTTCCCGGAGCCGCGCTGTCACCCCCCTCACAGAAGTCAGAAGAAAGAATATGTGAAGATCTGAAGACATCAGACGGCAGAAGACTTCAGTAACGAGGTAGCAGCGCAGCGCTCCATGCTCCCACACACTTCACCAACGGCACTTGCGGGTGCAGGGCGCTGGGGGCGGAGCGCCCTGGGCAGCATGTTACTGGGTCTTTAAAGGGCTGGCAGAAGGCATTTCCGGTGCCCGGGCACCGTTTTCCGTACCTCCGCCAGCATTTCAAGTTTAAATTTTAGCGGGACTGAAGCGTGCTGGGAAGGGGCGGGGCTTAGCCTCACAGCTCACCAGCGCCATTTTCTCTCATCCACAGCCGCTGCATGAGAGGCTGACCCGGGACCTCCAAGCTCCAATTCAAGTAAAAGTGAGCAAATCGGGGGGGGGGGGGGGGGGGGGGGGGGCACAGATATTTGGTGCATATATATTGTAATTAACAGCAGCGCTTTCCACATATATCGTTTGGTGGGATATATGGGCGCTGTGGTGTGGGCTGGCATACTCCCTCTGTGTTTTCTCTATCCGGGCTTCCTTGTGGGTCTGTCCCCTAGCTGAGGCAGTGTGTGTGTCTGTGTGTCGGTACTACGTGTCAGCATGTCTGAAGCTGAGTGTTACTCCCCGGAGAAGGTTGCTGGGGGCGCAGATATGGGTCTGGAGATGGCTCTGTCGGCACAGCCGACACCTGATTTGCTTACGATGTTAAGTACACTTAATACAAATGTGGCCTCATTGTCTAAGAGATTGGATAAATCGGAGTCTCAGACACAAGTGTGGAGAAAATCCATGGAGGATGCTTTGTCTCAGGTGCAGGCCCCGTCAGGGTCGCAAAAGCGTTAGTTTACCCAGATGGTAGATACGGATACCGACACGGATTCTGATTCCGATGTTGACTTCACTGAGGCTACTTTACACCATAGGCTAGTTAAGAGTATTCAGTACATGATTGTGGCTATTAAAGATGTTTTACGTATCTCTGACGAACCTGCGGTGCAGGAAACAAGGATTTGTTTGTTTAAAGGGAAAAAACCTGAGGTGAATTTTCCCCCCTCTCATGAAATGAATACTCTTTGTGAAAAGGCTTGGGAGTCGCCGGACAAGAGGTGGCAGATTCCCAAGAGAATTTTCATGGCATATCCTTTCCCCTCTGATGACAGGGAAAAATGGGAGTCGTCTCCGAATGTCGACAATGCTCTATCCCGTTTGTCTAAGAAGGTGGCGCTTCCGTCCCCTGACACGGCAGCTCTCAAAGATCCGGCGGATCGCAAGCTGGAGATGTCTCTGAAGGCCATTTGGACCACTAATACGGGTGCATTGCTCAGACCTGCTGTGGCGTCGGTATGGGTGAGTAGTGCTATTGCTAAATGGGCTGATAATTTAGCTTCTGATATGGATACCCTTGATAAAGATAATGTTCTTTTGACTCTTGGTTATATCAAGATTACCTGAAGGATGCGGCGAGTGATGTTGGTATCATGGGATCAAGAGCCAATGCCGTGGCGGTCTCGGCCAGGAGGGCGCTGTGGATCCATCAATGGAATGCTGATGCCGACTCCAAGAAAGCTATGGAACCTCTCCCCTTCAAAGGCAGTGTCTTGTTTGGTGACGGCTTGACTGACCTGGTGTCTACCGCACCTGCGGGTAAGTCATCTTTTCTTCCTTATGTTCCCACACAGCAGAAAAAGGCACCCCATCAGCAGATGCAGTCCTTTCGTCCAAATAAATACAAGCAAGAAAAAGGCTCGTCCTTCCTCGCTTCAAAGGGTAGAAAACGGGGAAGAAAGTCGCCTGCAGTATCAGGCGCTCAGGACCAAAAGTCCTCCCCCGCCTCTACCAAGTCCACCGCATGACGCTGGGGCTCCCCTGGTGGAGGCCGGACCGGTGGGGGCCGTCTGCGGATTTTCAGTCAGGTCTGGGTGCACTCAGGCCTGGATCCTTGGGTCCTAGAAATAGTGTCTCAGGGATACAGGCTGGAGTTTCAGGAGATGCCCCCTCACCGCTTTTTCATTTCGGCCTTGCCAATGTCTCTTCCGGACAGGGAGGTCGTGAAGGCAGCAATAAAAAAGTTGTGTCAACAGAGGGTCATTGTTCCCGTTCCCCCGTCCCAACGGGGGGAGGGGTTCTACTCGAGCCTCTTTGTTGTACCGAAGCCGGACGGTTCGGTCAGACCTATTCTGAACCTAAAATCCCTCAATCCTTACTTGAAAGTGTTCAAGATGGAATCACTTCGAGCTGTGATCTCCAGCCTAGAAGGAGGGGATTTTATGGCGTCAGTCGATATAAAGGATGCCTACTTACACGTCCCGATATATCCTCCGCATCATGCTTTCCTCAGGTTTGCGATACAGGATTGTCATTACCAATTTCAGACATTGCCGTTTGGGCTTTCCACGGCCCCGAGGATTTTCACCAAAGTCATGGCGGAAATGATGGTTCTCCTTCCAAAACAAGGGGTTACAATTATCCCGTACTTGGACGATCTCCTGATAAAGGCGAGGTCCAAGGAAAAATTGTTAACAAATGTGGAATTGTCTCTGTCGGTTCTGCAACAACACGGTTGGGTTCTAAATTTACCAAAGTCCCAGTTGATTTCGACCACTCGGCTGCCCTTTCTGGGCATGATTCTAGATACGGAGTTACAGGGAGTGTTTCTTCCGGAAGACAAAGCTCTGGAACTACAGACAATGGTCAGAGAGCTTCTGAGGCTGACAAGTGTGTCGATTCATCAGTGTTCTCGGGTTCTGGGGAAAATGGTTGCGACGTACGAAGCCATTCTGTTTGGCAGGTTTTATGCCCGGGTGTTTCAGTGGGATCTGCTGAGCAAATGGTCCGGGTCTCACCTGCACATGCACCGGAAAATAGGTCTATCTTCCAGGGCCAGGATTTCTCTCCTGTGGTGGCTACAAAGCTCTCACCTTCTAGGAGGGTGCCGATTCAGAATCCAGGACTGGGTCCTACGGACAACAGATGCAAGTCTCCGAGGCTGGGGCGCAGTCACCCAAGGAAGAAATTTCCAGGGGAAATGGTCAAACCAGGAATCTTGTCTCCACATAAATGTCCTCGAGTTAAGAGCCATTTACAATGGCCTGCTACAAGCAAAGAGCCTTCTTCAGGGTCGACCTGTCCTGATCCAGTCGGACAACATAACAGCGGTGGCGCATGTAAACCATCAAGGCGGAACAAGAAGCAGTGCGGCTATGGTGGAGGCCACAAGAATCCTTCGCTGGGCAGAACAGCACGTGAGCGCTCTGTCAGCAGTCTTCCTCCCGGGAGTGGACAACTGGGAAGCAGACTTCCTCAGCAGACACGATCTCCATCCGGGAGAGTGGGTTCTTCACCAAGAGGTATTTGCAGAAGTGATGAAGCGTTGGGAAATTCCTCTGATAGACATGATGGCGTCTCGCCTCAACAAGAAGCTTCCGAGGTATTGTTCCAGGTCAAAGAACCCTCAAGTCAGTGCAGTGGACGCCCTGGTGACTCCGTGGGTGTTTCAGTCAGTATATGTGTTCCCTCCACTTCCTCTCATTCCAAAGGTGCTGGGAATCATACGACAAGCAATGGTTCAGGCGATTCTCGTAGTTCCAGATTGGCCGCGCAGGGCCTGGTATCCGGATCTTCAGGAATTATTGGTGGAAGATCCTTGGCCGCTCCCTCTAAGAGAGGACCTGTTACTGCAGGGTCCATGCGTATATTACCGTGGCTGCGTTTGACGGCATGGAAGTTGAGCGCCAAATTTTAGCTCGAAAAGGTATTCCTGGGGAGGTCATCCCCACTCTCCTTTAGGCGAGGAAGGAGGTTACGATGAAACATTATCACCGTATTTGGAGAAAGTATGTTTCACGGAGGAATTTCACTTCGGTCGGTTTCTCCATTTTTTGCAGGCAGGCGTCGATGCAGGCCTGAAATTGGGTTCCATCAAAGTGCAGATTTCGGCTTTATCTATTTTCTTTCAAAAGGAATTGGCTGTCCTTCCAGAGGTTCAGACTTTTGTGAAGGGAGTGCTGCATATCCATCCTCCATTTGTACCGCCTGTGGCGTTGTGGGATCTTGAAGTGGTCTTGCAGTTTCTTATGTCTCCCTGGTTTGAACCTTTGCGTAAGGTTGAGTTAAAGTTTCTCATGTGGAAGGTAGTCATGCTTTTGGCTCTGGTGTCTGCCAGGCGAGTGTCAGAGTTGGGGGCCTTATCTCACAAGAGTCCATATTTGATCTTCAATTCAGATGGAGCAGAATTGAGGACTCGTCAACAATTTCTGCCGAAGGTGGTTTCTTCCTTTCACATTAACCAACCGATTGTGGTACCTTTGGCTACGGATGCTGTGGCAGTTCCAAAGTCTCTTGATGTTGTAAGAGCTTTGAAGATTTACGTCACCAGAACATGAGAACAACTCTTGCCAGGAAAACTGAGGCTCTCTGTGTCCTGTATGCTTCCAACAAGATTGGAAATCCTGCTTCTAAGCAGACTATTGCACGCTGGATTTGTAGTACGATTCAGCAAGCTCATTCTTCGGCTGGGCTACCGTTGCCGAAGTCAGTAAAGGCCCATTCTAACAGAAAAGTGGGCTCATCTTGGGCGGCTGCCCGAAGGGTCTCGGCACTTCAGCTTTGCCGAGCTGCTACTTGGTCGGGTTCAAACACCTTTGCTAAGTTTTACAAGTTTGATACCCTGGCTGATGAGGACCTCATGTTTGCTCAATCGGTGCTGCAGAGTCGTCCGCACTCTCCCGCCTGGTATGGGGCTTTGGTATAGACCCCATGGTCCTTTTGGAGTCCCCAGCATCCTCTAGGACGTAAGAGAAAATAGGATTTTAGTACCTACCGGTAAATCCTTTTCTCCTAGTCTGTAGAGGATGCTGGGCGCCCTTCCCAGTGCGGACTGTTACTTGCAGTGTATTATTGCTGGTTAAATTTGTTTACACGCGGGTTGTGTATTAGTTGTATTCAGCTTGTTGCTGTTGTTAATTCATACTGTTATCTGGTTTCCTGATACTCCGGTTGTACGCTATGTTGTGGTGTGGGCTGGTAGGTTTTCTCGCCCTTGGTTTAAACAAAAATCCTTTCCTCGAAATGTCCGTCTCTCCTGGGCACAGTTCCTATAACTGAGGTCTGGAGGAGGGGCATAGAGGGAGGTAGTGACGTGCGGTGAGGGCACCGAATGGTGAGGCACCTTCCCCTCTCCCCCCCTCCCCAACCAAATACAATCTGTGTGAGGAGGGGCGGCCAGGGCAATATGTATCTGGCACTGTGGGGTAATTGTGTATCTGGCACTGTGTAACTGGCACAGGGGTGGGGGGGGAGCTGTGGGGGGGGGCTGTGTGAGAAGGAGAGAGCTTTGTGTGGCACTGGCGCGGCATCATCATCTTCACCATTTGGGACACACACACTACACAGCATTGTATATACACATAAACACACACACTTTGTACAGCAGCACCCACATGGGACCAAGCAGCAGGTAGATGAGGGCAGCAGGCGGGCAGACTGTACACAAGTCCCCTGGGAGCCGAAGCAGCAGCGGCCGTGACACAGCAGCAGCGCCTCCGTCACACAGGCAGGAGCAGGGGCTCCGCACTCCCACCGCCTAGGCACATCCATCACAGCTCTTCTGGCTCTTACCTTCAGCAGGGAGAGCTGGTCCAGGGCGATCCAGAGAGCCCGCTTGTCATCCAGCGTATCCACGCCGCCGTTCTCTGTCCTCTCCTGTCCAGCAGTAACTTCCGGGTCCCGCCGCCGCTTCTCCTCGCCGCTTATGTGTGATTGGACCAGCGGATCCAGTGCTGGATCCGTGGTCCAATCACATGTGCCTCACTGGCAGGGGCGTGCTTTCCCTGCCAGCGAGGCACTTGTATAAGTGCCGCATTCCCCTTCATTTCTAATGGGCTTTTACAGCCCAGAGCTTGGCCCCGCCCCCTGCTTTGTCCCTGTTCCCACAGTCTACAGGAGGCACTATCTATCAGTGCCTCCCAAACTATTTAAACAGATTAAAATGATTCTAATAATATAAAGAGCATACATATGACACAGAATAGGTATCTTATGTATCTTCTTTTTATTATTTTAATCATTTTGACAGGGGAGGCACTGCCTCCCCTGCCTCCCCTGAGTGCACCTCCCTGGAGGGAGGAGCCAGTTCACACCCAGTCAAAGTCTTTTCAGTGTGCCCAAGCTCCTGCGGATCCCATCAATACTCCATGGTCCTTTTGGAGTCCCCAGCATCCACTACGGACTAGGAGAAAAGGATTTACCGGTAATTACCAAAATCCTATTTTTTGCCCCCCACCCCTTCTTCATCCTTCCCCGATATGTACAGCCTGGTCAGCTTGAGTCTTTTCTGACCTTTATGGTGTTTCTTTTTACAATAGTGAGCCTCTGAAGAAATTGGCCCTCCCTGGGCAGACGGTGACTTCAGTCAGTATTCATTATTTATTTAGGAAACCATATGGTCAGAAAGATGCCTGTTTATATAGGAATATAACCAATATAAAAATAATATAACAGGGTCAATAACATAATACATAGTAATAGAAGTTTTAGGGTACTGTAAAATGTGAACTTTCCTGATCAAACAATTTTATATTATTACATTGTACTTGGTTGCTTTCCCTCCCTTCCCTTTTATCACTGTTTTTTTTTTATTGTTTTTTTTTGTTTGTTTGTTTATTTTTATTAGATTTCTATGATTTTTTTTCTTTTGTGTCCTATTTGAATTGTCATTTGCTTTACTGACACTGTATTGTTCTACTGTTATGGGTCATGTGACCTTCTACTGGATGCTCTTATGACGGAACAACATAACAGTAATGTCAGCGCCGGTGGTTGCAACGGAGCAACACTTGAATTGCTCCATCGGGCACCATCTAACATTTTTTTGAGTTGGTGTCTTAATGGAGATTATTGTGCCCATCATTTTCCTTCTAATTATGAACATTGTGGAAAATTCCAGACCATTCCCATTTTTTTCTCCAGCCTCATCTTCCCTGTGTCTCTCAGCAGCCTCATTCCCCCTGTATCTCTCAAGCAGCCTCACCTCTTCCTGTGACTCCCCAGCAGCGTCAACCCCCTGTGTCTATTCAGCAGCCTCACCCCCCGTGTTTCTCCAGCAGTTTAAACCCCCATCTCTCTCCAGCAACCTCATACATCCTGCATCTCTCCAGTAGCCCAAGCCCACACTTACCTTCTCTGTCTCCTCCACCTGCTCCTCTTCATGGCAGGGGCTCCTCTGTCCTTCAGTGGTGCAATATCATTACATCATGCATGCTGTGCCAGACATTAAAAAAAAGATAAAACCTTTATTGCGATAAGTGTCAGGTAAAGTGACAGGGCTCCACCTCCATGATGACTGCCCCCTGCTGATTACTCCAGCAGCATGGGAACAGTCATTGTTAGAACCGGGCTTGACTGTGATGGAGGTGTCGAAAAACTGCATCATCAGGCCCAACTGCAGATGATTTCCTATAAATACCTACTGTAGTAGTAACAGAAGATGAGATGCTCACAACTATAGCAGATGATATGTTACAAATGAATAAAGAGGAAAACATATAATAATAATATATAATATGGTACTGAGATAATTGGGAGATGACACCGCAATATGAATTGCTCCCTGTGGTCAATTCTTCCACTCTTAAAAACCTATAGGATCTCAGTTTCCATGAATGAGGATTGATAAGGTACAAATTGGCAATGTAAACACACCACCCTCTTTATCCAGGCATGATTTTACTGATGTACCGATGCATCCCAAGGTTCATGGTATGGTCCTCTCAGTGGCCAGGACTAGTCTCTTTTATGAAGTGTATAGAACTAATATTGGATTTTATTACCTTTTTTTTCTACTGTTGATATCAAAAGCAGATTATATTATATAAGCCTGGCTTCCTTCCAAAGCTCTGAGGCCATCTGAGTATCTGCCAAGCCTATAATTTATTTTGTAAGTTTTAAAAGTATTGTTTTGTCAGAGCCAATCACTACAAAGGTAAAAATACTATAATTTAATGCCTCTGCTGGTAATATTAGTCACATTTGCTCTTTGTAATATGAAAGCATGTCTAAAGGTGAGTTAGAAAACATAATTTATGTAGTTACAGTTTCTTATTTAGTTAAAACCTAATCATCTTTTAATCTTCAAAGCCTGGATCATATTATCCTTTTTGTGCTTGTATTGTACTTAAGTTTTGAAGCTGTCTTTGAGCCAAAGAGATAAATACTGCATAGAAGGAACTATTCATTATGTATAGTAACTCACAGAAACCAATCACCAATTAGCAATCAATAACAAAAGTACATTTTTAAATTTGACTATGGATTAGCACCAGGGGTGCTTTAAGAGAGGGGGGGACCCACGTGCAATCTCAGTCACGGGCCCCCTCCTCTCTGGCAGCAAGTAGACTCTGGCATAATGCCAGATTCTATTGCGCTTGTGCAGGTCTCCCGGAACATGTTGCCATCACGTTGTTCCCGGGAGAACATCTCCAGTGCGCATGCACAAATCACTCGGACATGGCCGCGGCGGCCATTTTCCGAGTGATTTCTGTCCACAGTGTAGGGCCGCCGTCGCAGGACTCCGGAGGGGTAAGTAAAATATATGGGTGCACCTATTATAGAAATGCCCATGATTAGTGCACATGTGCATTTTCTCATCAAATACACATCTGTAAATAGTCTCTCTTTATTAAAGATAACAGTTTATTAGAATACATGGGGGGTCATACCGAGTTGTTCGCTCGCTAGCAGATTTTAGCAGCATTGCACACGCTAGACCGCTGCCCTCTGGGAGTGTATCTTAGCTTAGCAGACTTGCAAACGAAAGATTAGCAGAATTGCGAATAGAAAATTCTTAGCAGTTTCTGAGTAGCTCGAGACTTACTCCTACACTGCGATCAGCTCAGCCCGTTTCGTTCCTGGTTTGACGTCACAAACACGCCCTGCGTTCGGCCAGCCACTCCCCCGTTTCTCCAGACACTCCTGCGTTTTATCCTGGCACGCCTGCGTTTTTCCGCACACTCCCAGAAAACGGTCAGTTTACGCCCAGAAACACCCACTTCCTGTCAATCACACTCCGATCACTTCAACGATGAAAATTCTTTGTTCGAACGTGAGTAAATCTACTAAGTTTTGTGCTAAAATACTTAGCGCATGCGCACTGCGTACCATGCGCATGCACATTTTTGCCTTAAACGCTCCGTTGCGAAAATCGACAACGAGCGAACAACTCGGAATGACCCCCATGGTTATTTTTATACAAGTTGAGTTGATCATCACACAGTTTGCTCTAGTATTACAGTATAACTATGGGGTACATTTACTAAGCTGTGATAAGAGCAGAGAAGTGAGCCAGTGGAGAAGCTGCCCATGGCAACCAATCAGCACTGCAGTAACATCTATAATTTGCATACTATAAAATTATACAGAGCTGCTGATTAGTTGATGGGGAAATTTCTCCACTGGCTCACTTCTCCACTCTTATCACTGCTTAGTAAATGTTCCCCTAAATCATTTATGCTACGCGTTACAGTTAAATAATTACATGAAACAGAATAGCTGCCCATTGCTTCTCTGTACGAAATGGTTTTGCCAAAAGGCTTTATGAAACTTGTATATACCTAAAACAAAACAAGAGATTGGAGCCAGACATTCTCTTAGTTTTATTATAGTCCTGTCACAAAGGTGTAGATCGTAGTTCTTATTGATTAGCCAGCTAGCCTCTATTGTCTTAGGTGTGATGGAAACAATCTGACAAGCAGCTGTACATACTGATAACCAGAGTACGGTATTTATTATGTATTGTACAAGAACAGTCATTGTTCTGAAGAAGAGATGTGTATGTTATACTTCTTTCTTCTCATTCAACTCCATAAATGAATTGCTTTGGTCAGCCCCTAGTTATTGATTTAGGAGTTATTCAGCTCACAGAGCTATTTCCAGAGAATTGCAAACTCAGTTTTTTGCAAACTGCGCATGTGCTGCTGCCGAACAGCGCATGTGTTCACTTAAGGACGCGCACGCTATGATTGAAAGAAGCGGCATTTCACCATTTTATGATTGCGGGGGAGTGGTCCAGCCAATGCAGGCGGACCGGGCACATTTCGGGGTGGCTGCATGATGTCACACGCAGCCACTCCGATGAAGAAAATGGTGGCGGACCGCCTGCATACGCTGTGTATGCCAGGGGTCATCATTAATTCTGTACTCAGTGATGCAATCACAATTGTTTTACAATCGCACCGCTGGCCGCCAATTAGCGGCCGCCAGCATGCTACAGAAGCAGTTGTAGATTCTACTTTTTAGCAGAATCTGCAACTGTTACTGAATGGGGTCCTTTGTCTGCCAGATAACAATCTGCTAAAAAGAGAACTTCCTTTCATATAAATGCATGTTTGTCATCAATAGAACCATTATGATAGAAGCCTTATATTACTGCTATGTTAGGGGCCCTGCTCCTTTCAATATATAAATTTCAGTCTGTGATTTCCCACCAGGTTCTATTCTTCACATTATGACACTATCCTGGTTACGGGGGTCATTCCGAGATGTTCGCTCGTTATTTTTTTCTCGCAACGGAGTGATTAGTCGCTAATGCGCATGCGCAATGTCCGCAGTGCGACTGCGCCAAGTAAATTTGCTATGCAGTTAGGAATTTTACTCACGGCATTACGAGGTTTTTTCTTCGTTCTGGTGATTGTAATGTGATTGACAGGAAGTGGGTGTTTCTGGGCGGAAACTGGCCGTTTTATGGGTGTGTGTGAAAAAACGCTACCGTTTCTGGGAAAAACGCGGGAGTGGCTGGAGAAACGGGGGAGTGCCTGGGCGAACGCTGGGTGTGTTTGTGACGTCAAACTAGGAACGAAACTGACTGAACTGATCGCAGTTGCCGAGTAAGTCTGGAGCTACTCAGAAACTGCTAAGAAGTGTCTATTCGCAATTCTGCTAATCTTTCGTTCGCAATTTTGATAAGCTAAGATTCACTCCCAGTAGGCGGCGGCTTAGCGTGTGCAAAGCTGCTAAAAGCAGCTTGCGAGCGAACAACTCGGAATGACCCCCTACATGCAGACATGTTTTTAGTAATATAATTGGATTCAGTATGATTTCCTGATGGACTGGATACCGGCAGTCAGAATACCGACAGCGGCATCCCGTCCCTCAGAATTACGACATCCCCCCAGTAAGCCCCCTAACCCTCACCGGTTCCTTACCCTAACCTTCCCTTGTGGGTGCCTAACCCTCCCCGGTGGTGCCTAACCCTAACCCTCCCCGCTTGGTTCCTAACCTCCCATGCTAAATGCCTAACTCTAACTCTCACCAGTACCTAACCCCAACCATCCCATCCCTGAATCCTAATCCCCCCTGTAATGGCTAAACCTAAACCCCTCCTCCCCACCGCCATGCGTGGTGGCTGAAAGAAGGATAGGGAATCCGGGCATCTGTATTTGGACGCCAGGATCCTGAGTCCTGTTGGGCTTTAGATGCCAATGTTCCTGCGGCGGACGGGCATCTCAGCTTGGCGCATCAGTATTTTGAGTGCCGGAATCCCATCTGTCGGGAACCTGACTGCTTCCATATAATTACAACAGTAGACAGGGCACTGCCTTTGAAAAGATTAGTCAGCGCTATTGCAGGGCACTTCTGTGCCTAGGGCTGGCCTCCTTCTTCCCCCTACCCCAGAATGTCATGTTTAGATGAGGCCATGGGCAGGAACTGTGTAGCAAGCATGTCCTAAGGATGCATCGACTCTTCTCCCTGCACCAAGGTGACCTTCAGGTGTTAACAGTAAAGACTGTGCAGTCCTCTCGGCCTTGTGCCCTGGACAGTGGTACCACTCATACATCCATCGTTACGCGCCTGAGATCAGCTCACTTATTGCTGCTGTGAACAACCATGAAATCTTATTGGCTTCAAGGTGTTAAATTATACCTTCTCCCAAACTCAGGACATCACAGACAAGCAAGTGATGAAGACAGCATATAATAAAATGTGCAGAGCATATTCAAAATTACTTAAAATCACATCCACTTCTGGTTGGTTGATTGAAATGAAGGTTGATGGAATGAGGTACTGTACTGTTCCTGCTAAACGTTTTACTCCAAGACTGTTAATCAAATTGGATCTTGAAATCCTGCTTAATTGCAGATTGAAAAGTGTTTTGTTTTTTTCACTTAAATATGATATTTTATTAATTGTGCTCTCTTCATTCGTGTAGTTTTTTGGTAGTGACCCACCCTCTCACTGTCATTTCTGGCATTGATCAAAGTCCTGACAGTTAACACATTTGGCAGCTAATGAAGAGAGAAGGGGGTTGAAAAGAATACAATTATTTAATATAATTACATAATTTACATGTGTATAGTCAACTAGTTGGATACCAATATGCCATCATTATCTTTATTTTCTTTATTAACTATTACTTGGATGTGGGATGCCATGATAGTCATATACAAAAATGTATGTGGGAATATTTTTATGCTTTTTATTTATCTTGTATTTAAAATGTTAATAAACTTTAGTTTTTAGACAAACATATGGCTTTTGTCGTTTTTGATATTTAGGCTGACCATATTATGCCGTTAACCTGGGACACTCATGAGTTACACAGGTTCTGTGGCTGCTTAAAACCAGGTGAAATGTAGGCTTGTAGTCAGCCAGTCACAGAACCTGTGTAATTCATGAGTGTCCCAGGTTAAAGGGATAATATGGTCAGCCTAGATATATGCACCTTAGTTTTCAGACAAAATATATCCTTTACGTTTACATCTTCTTAATTTATGGGTAGGTTAGAACGAGAGCTGTAACTAAACATTTTAGCTCCTGGGGCAAGAATAAAAACCTATGCCCCACAGCCCTCACCTGGAAGTGAACTAACCTAAAATTTTCATTATTATGCATCCCCTTTAGCTTTGCACCCATCTCGCAGAGCCCTAGTTATAGCCCTGGGCTGAACAACAGCATTATTTATTAGGTAAGCATTTTATTTACTTTTACCTGTTAATATTACTATTTTTTTTAAGCTACATAGTTTTAACAACCACATACATTAGTTTAAAAGTAATGGAGGAAGGATTGTAGGATAGGATAGAATATACGGGAATAGTTAGTATTTTTGATGCCTGATTATTCATTTAGGTCATATTTACAGTACATGTGATTGCAAAACAGTTCAAAATTTGCAAGAACCCCTCAATTTGTACCTGAGATGAAGAATAATAATTTGTTTGCAATTTGTGTTTATTGAAATTCAAATGACATAACAAACATATCTAATGTAATAATCACAGCGCAAGCTTAAAAGCAAAACATAAAGCAAAAAGTAGCACCCTTACTATATGGATATCACATGGATCATTCTTATTGACAACTTATAGACAATCAAACAAAGACAGACAGGGGTTGAGGGAGAACAAGGAGGGATGCGAAGGAATGGAAAAGAAGAAGCTTATATTAATTAGGGAACTGCAGGTTTGCTTGATGGTTGAAACACAAATGCAATAAGGGGATCCAGTCAAAATCCTAGCGTTCAGGATCCCGGCAGTTGAAATGCTGATGCCGGAATCCCGTCACTGCTCGGAATGCCGATGCATTCTTACCCGACCCCTATTTGGATTCTCTGCTTCGGTGTAGGTCATATGACCGCCGACATCCCATCTGCCGAGATATCGTATGTATCCCTGCGATAAGCCTCTTCTAGAATATGGCAGTGTGGCTTTAAGCCTTTCGCTTTTATGTTGGATGTCCTTGAATTACATCAGGAGGCAAAAGATCAGAAATATAAAACTGATGAGGTAAAGAGAAAAAGAATCTGGGGACCAATGTCGGCATTACAACATCTTTAATTGATGCTTGGACTTAAACAACACTAAAGCCAAATAAATACTGGCCACTTAGCTTAGATAGCATTGATTTTTTTTATGACACCACAAATGAATGGCACACCTTTCTGCCCTGAGAAGCCTATTCTTATACTATGAATTCAGAAGCACAATTCTTCTAGAACGTGTCCGTTCATAACAGAAGCATCTTGCAAAAGACATATTCACAGCTCATTTGTAAATTATACTTGACAGGGTTCTGTAGTTAGAAATGGGACCAATCCCAGAGTATGATTAGTCTGTATTATTCACATTTGTAAAGAAAATATGGATTGTAAAACATGGCATTCCTTTCAAAACCAACAGAAAAAGCAAACACCTCATAAAAAGCTTGTGAGATCAACAGAACACCAATCACCATAATTGAGCAGGAAAGGCACTGATAGGCCCTACACACTGGCCGACATCAGTCAAAGATAGGAACGATCTCGTTCATAAATGAACGAGATACCGTTCATATCTTTGAGTGTGGAGGCTCCAGCGATGAACGATGCGCGGCCCCGTGCTCGTTTATCGCTGGTCCCCCGTCGGCTGTACATGCAGGCCAATATGGATGATCTCGTCCATATTTGCCTGCACTTCAATGCAGCCGGGTGACGGGGGGAGTGAAGAAACTTCACTCCCCCCGTCACTGCCCCTCTGCTGCCGGGTCGCCCGTCGGCCGTATCCGCCGTCGGGCAGCTCGGCGGCGGATCGGCCAATGTGTAGGGCCCTTAAGACTAAAACTTGATCTTCAATAGTGCTAATACCATTTATGTAATAATGGCCAATGTCTGTCCCATCTCTCTCAGTCACAGTGGGAGCTGCCATGACAATGGCTCCCACTGCTGCGACATACAGCATACAGACTGGGACACCATACAGGCAGTTGAGGAAGGGGTGGGGGGGTGGGGAGGGGGTTTGAGTCCTTAAAACTGAACTGTTCGTTGAGTACAGATGTGCAGAACTGGTTGCTCCTGTCTGTGCCAAACATGCGCAAACCCAGTTAGCTGCGCAGTGAAATATAGCAATATTGGAGCCATACTTTTTCTTTCAATTAATATTATATGTAAGTAGGCTTACCATACTGTCCCTTTAAACGGGGACAATCAAGAATTACACAGGTTCTGTGGCTGGCTGACTTCAAACCTGCATTTCACCTGATTTTAATCATCCATTGAACCTGTGTAATCCATGAGCGTCCCGGTTTAAAGGGATGGTATGGTAAGCCAACAGTATATATAAGTAGTTCTTCAGATGTATTAGTAGGCATAAAGGAATTATTGGCTGACCATTGTTGTATCAAAAATGTTTTCAGTACCTTGGATAGTGAAATTGCATATTCTGCATCTGTAAGATATTGAACTTTGATTCAAAATATACTACAGGTTGAGTATCCCTTATCCAAAATTCAAAATCACACATTTTTGGTTCCCCTACTGAGATAATGACACACACACACACACACACACACACACACACACACACACACACACACACACGTGTATATATATATATATATATTATGTTATATATCTACATAATATATCTTTACTATATATACACATAATATATAATATATATGTCATTATCTCAGTATGGGACCCAAAAATGTGGGATTTTGAATTTTGGATAAGGGATACTCAACCTGTATTTTCAAATGCAGGTAAATTCTTTGCTTTCTACCAAAATTATTAGCTCTGTTACAAACTTATGATGGAACTTGTAAAAGAAGTACACTAGATAGATTATTAAATAATAATATCTATATAAGAAACTGTTAATAATAATTAATGGACCAACACTAGTCACGTTTATGTAAAATGTAAATCACATAAACTCAACATTTGGATATATGAACAATGTTTTATCTAGCGGTTAACATATATTTGTATAAGATAACTTACTGCTGATTGACTGCTCTAGTTAATCTAGCCATGTGATAACTTACTAGTTACAGGATGGTTCTAATTTTGCATGTATCGACACAGTTCATTTGCTACTGAGTAAAAAAGCAAATACAGTTACTCAAAGCTTTGTGACATTAAACAAGTAATAATAAGATACATCTATTTCCTATTTAAATGCTCCTATGTAAGCCTCTTTGTTATCATTTTACTTTGGCTAGTTACTTGGTTCTTATTGTCTTTAGTATTAGTTTGTTAAAGCTAGATATATGCTGTGCCCAGCTACTCTAACACTGTTCAGTGGTTAGCACAGGACATCTACATGGGCTAAGACAGATATGATGCCTCAGTATTAGAACAGGGATTTTCTTCACCCTGTGCTGGCCACACCCGTGAGAACATGATGCCATGATGTCATGTGGAGGGGACAGGGCTAACAGCATCGGTAATTACAGGATGCTCCGAGAGGGCCATAATAGCTGCGGCGTACATCGTGAGCGTCTATATGACTCTCCAGTGACACTGCAGCAGCGATACTGGCTGTAGGGCGTAGTTCCAGGCAGGGGTCATGAGAGCATGTCAGTGTCACCAAGGGGGCTCTTCACTCTCTATTCAGTGGCACTGCTCGCACACCCCTAGTAACATCTAGACACCTCATATATACCCGAAGCACTCGCCTCATAAAAATACAGGGGCATATTAAGAAAGGATGGGGCCCATAAGCAGTCACTGTTTGGGCCCCCTCCTCTCTAGCTGGAAGCACAGTACAGACTCTGAGCACTAGAGTAATTAGGAGACCCTAGCGCTGTGCCAAAGTCTAGTGCGCATGTGCAGACCTCCAGGAAAAATGGCACAGTGGCCATTTTCCCAGTGATTCTCCTATGCACATGTGCGAAATACAGGGATAATGGCCACCATGCCATTTTCCGGGTGATTTCTACAGCGCTACTGCTGCCAATGTGGAACTCCGGGCAGGGGGGAGGGGAATAAGTGTTAAATAAATGCATTTAGGGTGTGCGGTGTGGGCCTCCCTGAACCCAGGGGCAAGTATTATAGATAGGCCATTGTATGTGTACTGTCATCAGTGGACACAATACATGTCTGGGAGTGTAAGAAAGAGGCAGGAAGAATTCTGTTTTGTTTCAACTAAGACACATGTGCTTCCGTGGTAACAAGGGGACTCCTGTATGTCCCCAAGTGACATCACTTTTTACTTGCCAAAATAAGAACAGGTTTCACTTGAAAGGAATCCTCACTTATAAAATATACATAATATAAAAATATAATTGTTCTTCCCAAAAAAAAATGGTCCAGTCATTAAAAACAATTCCTTAAAGGATGATAAAGGGTTAAACCATAACATTACTTTATATCAGTGACGTAGTGGAAAGTAGAATTACAGTACCTTCTTATTAGATACTGCTTCCTACAGCTAAGAATAGAAAAGAGAGAAACTCGAATAGAAAAATGTTGTTTTCTGGCAATAGCTGTAAAGACACCAGTTTAACAACGTATTGTTTTAAATTAATTAGCCAGTGATAATAACTGCAGCCTTTTAGCTTCAGTTATTAAAAAGCAGTTGGATTTTTATTAAAATTGGCAATTGATATCCACCATTCTTCCCCACAGATAAAACTGTGTTTCCAACTAGATGAAATTCAAAATTAATGAACAGAGCAATCCAAGTTTGTATTTAAGAGGTTCTTAAAAATACATCATAAACAGCACATTGAATTCAATTAACTAGAAGCAAAAATATTATGCTCCAGGGAGAAAATGTTGGATTTCATTCAAGGATAAATCAGCATGGCTTTAATTAGTCCAGGAGTGAAAAAAAAAAAAAAGAAAAACGTCAGCTTTGTGTCTTAAAAATGTAGGGGGAAAAAAGAAACAACAAAACACTGTAGTTATTAGGTTAATGACAACAATTTACAGAGAATTAGGATTTTGAAACTTGTTGAGGTCTACAGATAATTGTTACATTATTAATTCATTATATTAAGCCCAGCTTTAAATGGGCAGATAATGATTGACAGGAAATCCCTCATTTGCTAAGGCAGTCAGCACTGCAGACTCTCGCTAATCTATATATACTAAACATTGTAGATTTTTTGGTGAATAGTTTTTGTGCGAAAGGGAAGTTTCTATGATTATTACATTTTAATACACTTACAACTGAACCATCATTTTTTCTTCTTATACTCTCCTTCCATTAACTAGCAAATAACTGGGATTTCACTATTAACTGGTAATATATAGCACCCATGCAAGCAGGTGAATTCATCCAAAGAAACTGATCCTATTCATGTAATTAAGAGGAAAAAACCAACGACAAATGATATTTTTGTACATCAGTATTACATTCTAAATTGAATGGATTAGTTCACAAGCCTAAAATAATGCAAAGATGTTAAGAAAATTATTAAGTGAACATACAGTAAGGTTCTAAAGTAAAAATCTCGTCATTCAGCTTTTTGATGTACCTCTACACAGACGTTCGTGTGACACTTTGTGGGCTTGTGGCTTGATAAAGCATTACTAACTGCTTAAAAAAAGTGTTCTCTCTATTTGGTCTATTCACTATCTTATTAATGTATACAAAAGTAGGTGAAGATTAAAAATGTCACCTACTATACTATATAGTTCGAGAGGCCTACACTCTAGAATTCTTCAAAAATGAACTCAAGACTTTTCCATAATTGTCCCTTTAATATTTTCATGCTATCTGTATTTTATGAAAAGCTTTTCTGTTCTTCATTGTTTCTGTACTATATTATGTTAATTCTGATAAGTGCCTTGAGTTTAATTGGAGAAAGATTGCTTTATAAATAAAATTATTATTATTGTTATTATTATTACTTTTGTAGAATTGGCATTCATTATAAAGGTAACAAAGAAGATATCACATAAATCTTCTGCTTACCTTTCATTCCAGATCTGGGCCACTATCCACATACACTAGTATGGGCACCTAAATACATCAAACTCTGAAAATACTATATTTTCAGAGCTTGACACCTTTGCCATTTTCAGATGGTGCTGATTCCCACCCAGCAGTGCCGGGTTGTGGAAAGGTATCCTCTCGGATCCCTCCACCTGTGTTTATCTCCCTCCGCCGGAAGTCAGACATATGTGAACCCAACTTCAAGCATGCTGAATAAGATTTGGCAGTGCTAAGTTTCACCACTACTATAGTAGCAATAATAGGGATCATGGGAGTCATTCCTAGTTGATCGCTAGCTGCCGTTGTTCGCAGTGCAGTGATCAGGCTAAAATTCTGCATTTCTGCACATGTGTAGGCACCGCAATGCACACGCATGACGTACGGGTACAAAGTCCTTTGTGCTTTTGCACAGGTTCTAGCAACGTTTTCATTCGCACTGGCAGCCGCAAGAAGATTGACAGGAAGGGGGCGTTTCTGGGTGTCAACTGACCATTTTCAGGGAGTGCTTAGAAAAACACAGCCGTGCCAGGGAAAATGCAGGTGTGGCTGGGTGAACGCTGGGCGGGTGTGTGACATCAAAAGCCAACCCTCCAACATTAGAATCAACGCACACGAAGAGTAAGTCCAATGCTGGTCTTTTTTTGCACAAAATGTTTTTGCATGCACTCTGCTGCAAAGGCGTTCGCACTTCTCCAAAGCGAAAATACACTCCCCAGTGGGCGGCGACAATGCATTTGCACAGCTGCTAAAAACTGCTAACGAGCGATCAACTCGGAATGACCACCCATGGGGACAGCTGATCTTCAGATCAGCTCTCTCCACACTGGAGCAATGTTGAATTGCTCAGGTGATTTTGTATTCACCTATGCTAATCTCAGTGAGTTGGATATTTATCAGGGGCCACCTATTCCCCAAAAATGAATAGGCCCCTATAAGTATAAAATTAAATATTTCATGACATCAAGGGAATATCAGGAGAATATTTAAGTAAATGTATAATAGTAGTGTATGCTGAAAGTGGTGTGAAATAGAGTTAGAAATTAGAGTATTTTAAATTTTATTAAGAAAGATTGTCTCATTGTATAGAAATACTTTACTGAAATAAAATTTTGGTGAGTACATTACAAGATTTGTCTGTGGCAGCAGGAAAAGGAGGCTAAATTAACAGTATATTGGCTTTTCTCTCTGCGCAGTTAAATAAATGTTTAATTACACAAATGTAGCATATTTAAGGTAAGCCAGATCTTTACCAGAAAACACACCTCTCGTTTATTTAATTAGAATCACTTTTACTTTTTTCCATGATTTTTCTTAACTGTTCCACAGTTGTCAGTTGTATTTTTGACCACAGCGACATTTAAGGATATAAGATGATTTATATTAAAGAGCTACTAATAACATTCATAAAAATGTAGATTTTGCACGAATGCTGTAGAACAAGAGACAGAGGGGATTATTAAGTAAGGATTACAGATTCTGCTTTTTTTAGCAATACTTTCTATCACATCGCAGGGCAAGGCCGCCAGCATGCTAAATGGCCTGCTCAGTGGCTGCCACCGCAATTTAATTGCGCAGCAACTGTGGACGAGCCCACGCAGCCGCAGCCACAACTAGGCTGTCTATGCAGGCGGTCCACTGCCATCTTCTTGATTAGAGCACCCCCCGAAAACCCCGCCGCACCGCCCCTGATTTTTCCCACGCTGCCCCTGCAATGCTCCTTCGCCACAACCCGCCCACCCCGTGAATAGATCGCATTGGCTACTAGCGCTAGTGCAGGACAGGATCTGCGCATGTGCAGTAATGCTGCCAATGGGGTTATTGCGGTTGCATCAATTAGTGATTGATGCGCAAGGATGTAGGAGGACAGATGAGTCTTATTTCCATCACTATGCAAATAAGATGCACAAGCAGACTCTGCTGATTAAAATGATATGATGCATGCCTATATTCTGTGTGCAGTCTTAGAAAGCCAGATCAGTGCTAATCACTTCTTAATGGTACTGAGTTATTATCTTCAGCTCAGGCTGCAGAACTTCTTTCCTGATATGGTAGGTGTCTTTCAGGATAGCAATGTCCCCAGTGGTCTGATACGTCTCAGTCACCATATATGTCCCTAATCACTAATTTTTGGGATATTTAGGGATGTTCCAGAACAAAGCATGAGGCAATGATTTCTACCTCAATGAGCTAGACAAGTTAAATAATGTCCTTGCGGAAGACTGTAGATACAATTTCAGACATTGGTGGACTAAATGTCATTGTGCTTTCCTAGTGCATACTGGTATTATGCCCATGTACTGTGTTTACATTTATTTGCACAATTCCTTATTTTTTATGCCCACCAAACTAGTGTCAGGTTGAGATGCAAAAGGCCCACCAGGTGAATGCAATCATAGGGGCCCACTCAACTTTACTGCCAGTCATCAGAGAGGGTGTGGCCAACCACCAGAGAATAGTGGCCAGACATTAAAGGCAGCGGTGCAAGTATGCGGGTACGCTCGGGTATGGAGTACCCATAAGAATTTGGCAGCGGGTACGCAGTACCACCTGCCACATACTTTGCCATTACCACAATTATAATGTGCCACAAAGCAACAAGACCATGGTGCTTGGCAGCATGACGGCTCCTCCCACTTTGTCAGGGTTACTGGGAGTGCGACAGTGGCTGTATTTTCCTGTTATAATGGAGGCATTACTATATATTGTTATTAAATTGGTAGCATTACTACTACATATTTCTATTATACTGGAGTTATCACTCTATATTTCTATTATACTGGAGGAATTACTATATATTTTTAGCCTTGCCTCCGGATTATTTTAAAAAAGGAGCTGTCATGTGGCCACGCCCCTAATGTATTGTAGCCACTCCCACTAGCAGCACGTGAGGGGCGTGGTCATGCCCCTCACAACACATGACCACGCCCATTTTTCAGCACTCAGTACCACTAAGAAAATATTTCTACTTGCACCACTGATTAAAGGGGTCATATTAATCCTACGGAGGATATGATTTGCCCCATAATATTGTACTGTACTCTATATAAAGAAAGAGTGATTCTTCCAAATAAGGCCAGTTTCACATATACTATTTTAAAAAAAACTAGAGAGTTGAACTGTGTAGCAATTAATAAATATCCTTTATACTACTGATAATACAGTACATACATGAATAAACACAAAAATGAATACCTGTGTTGGGCCAACAATTTGATTGAGCAACTTCCATTTTATGCATTACTGTTCTGTGAAACATGTATGGGATCAGTAGCTGGAGGGCATGCTGATCCTTGTAATGCCATACTGGAGCAGTGGCGGAACTGTGGGAGGCAATGGAGTCGGCTGCCGTCGGGCTCCTGACCTGCAGAGGGCACTTCTCCATTGCCTCCCACTGCCCAACAATCCATCGCGGAATCTGACTGGCGTGGATGGAGGAGCTGTGACGCGACAGAGAGAGCTCAGTTGACAGCTGGCTGCAGCTAGGGGGAGCTCTAGCGCACAGCTGCTCACAGGACGCTGGCCGGCTGAAGCTCTCTCTTCCTCCGTTATGGGGATATCAACAGGTAGGCACTTTTACCACCTGCCTCAAGCTACTGCATTGTGTGTGGTGTATGTGGTGTATGGGTGTATATGTGTGTGGAGTATGTGGTTTATGGGTGTATATGTTTGTGGGGGTGATTACCGGGGGTATCTTTAATAAATGTTGGCAGCACTGTGTATATGTGTGTGAATGTCTTTAAGTGAGGTGTGTATGTCTGTTTTTTAAAGGAAAGTTGTGTGTTTAAGTGAAAGAGGCAGGTGTGTGTGTGTAATTGTGTATAAGTAAAAGTGGTGTGTGTGTATGTGTGTGTAATTTTGTGTGTGTGTAAGTGAGAGGCATGTGTGTGTGTGTGTGTAATTGTGTGTAAGTAAAAGTGGCGTGTGTGTGTGATTGTGTGTGTGTGTATAAGTGAAAGTGACGTGTATGTGTGTGTAATTGTGTGTAAGTGAAAGTGGCATGTGTGTGTAAGTGAAGTGTGTGTGTGCGTTTGTAATTGTGTGTGTATAAGTGAAAGAGGCATGCGTGTGTTTGTGTAATTGTGTGTGTGTATAAGTGAAAGTGACGTGTGTGTGTAATTGTGTGTAAGTGAAAGTGGCGTGTGTGTAAGTGAAGTGTGTGTGTGTAATTGTGTGTGTAAGTGAAAGTTACATGCGTGTGTAATTGTGTGTAAGTGAAAGTGACATGTGTGTGTAATTGTGTGTAAGTGAAAAAGGTGTGTGTGTGTAAGTGAAAAAGGTGTTTGTGTAAGTGAAAGAGGCATGTGTGTAAGTGAAAGAGGCGTGTGAGTTAGTGAAAAAGGTGTGTGTGTGTGTGTGTGTGTGTGTGTGTAAGTGAAAGAGGTTGTGTGTGTTTTAAGTGAAAAAGGCATGTATGTGTGTAAGGAAAAGAGGCATGTGTGTGTAAGTGAAAGAGGTGTGTGTGTATCTATACTATTGTGAAAGGTACCTGAGTACGCTGCTACTGTTCACCCTGTGTACCAGATATCTACATTTGGCATATATATATATATATATATATATATATATATACCCCTATATGTATAGGGGGGGGGGCACCAACATTTTATCATGCCTCCAGGCGACTTGGGCGAACTTACGCCACTGTACTGGAGGATCCTAGGATGCCCCCAGACAGTGTCAGACTGGGGCATGCAGGGCCCGCTGGTTGGAATGCAGTGGTAGGGACCCATGTTTATGGTGTGGCAAGTGTCCACAAGAGGTGTGACCAGCCACATTGATTTGCCGAACCATTGCACTTGTGCTGGGCCCCTTCATAAATAAATCTATAAGTTAACATATCTATAATGTATAATTCAAGTGTACAGTCTGCAAACTGATCCCTAGAGGAGGAGGCAGGCCCCCAGGCAGTGGAGTCCACTGGAGCTTTCCTCTGTACTCATGTGAGCCAGTCCAACCTCCAGTTAAGTTAGCTCTCAATTTAGAGATACATAAATATAGCATGTGGTCAGCATATCTATGGACGGGATCCCAGCTGTCACAATAGCGATGCCGGGATCCCACCAGGGGCACCATACCACCATCGTAATACCAGCAAGGTAGGTGATTCCCCCTCTGTGGGTGTCCACGACACCCATAGAGGCAGAATAGAACCTGTGGAGAGCGAAGCTCACCACCAAGACCACGCTCGGCGAGCACAGTGAGCCTGCAAGGGGCTTCATTGCGCTTGGCCCCCTGCCGGCATTCTAATGACCGGGATCCCGATGTCGGTATAATGACCGCCGGGATTCCGGTCACCGGGATCACATACTGATCCCATAAACTTATATATATTATCATGTAGTGTAGGCCAACCCGAACAGAGACTGTGGCCCAGATTTATCAATCCTTGGAGAGTGATAAAGTGCACAGTGATAAAGTACCAACCAATCAGCTCCTAACTGCCATCTTACAGGCTGTGTTTAAAAGAATGATATTTAGGAACTGATTGGTTGGTACTTTATCGCCGCACAATGTATTACTCTCCAAGGCTTGATAAATCTGGGCCCCATTGCCTTGGCTGGTGACTTACCATATGTTTGCAAATGTATGTAACTGAGATCTCTGCATTTTATTATTCTGTAGGATACAAGTTTCTTTTACTGTCCTATAGCAGCATACTGGGGGAATTTGTTTATCTTGTCTATATTAATCCCTCTCTTACATGCACCTGTGATGGACCAATACATTGATTGAGCAACTTTGATTCTAAATGTTACCAGTCCACAAGCCCTTTACTCTCTTAAAGACATCTTTTCCAGGATACGCTTTGCTTCTGATTGCTCTTTCTTTTCAAGTACTCCGTAATATTGCTTAGAAGCATACCTAACTTGACAAAGCTACTATTTAGTCATTTATGTGCAGAATCACTCTTCCCACTGTAAGGAATTGCTTAGCAATGTATACAGTACAATCAAAATCAACTGACCATCATGCGACTGTCCTGTATGTTCTCTCTTTTTTTGTTTTACACATTTACATTAATTAAAGTTTCTATGACACTTTTTATTCTGAAGATAAATATGCATACACAGCTGCTTGTCCTGGTTAGATTATTTATGTACCCTAACTCTGTCATAAACATGGGGGAAGGGTGTAATAGCCTGCGATTTGCAGGCATCGGCGAGATTCTGGCATGTCTGCCCTATGTTTTGAAGTGGCAATCATTGTTGGTTTTATTGGGAAAACTTGCTGGAATCTCACCAATGCCTGAACGTAACAAACTAATACTTTTTCCTCATGGTCTTTATTACCCTGCCAGCCAAAAAGAAATGCTTTTTCCACAAAATGCCATACTGGTTGAAGAAAATATTTTTTCAAAGCACTCAATGCATTAAAATAGCCATTTCCTCTGAATGGCACTGCCACCTGGTACAGGTTGATAGTAGAACTTATGACCATGAAATGGCAGCATAATAGTTGCATCTGAAGACGGAAATAGGATGAGCTTTCATAAAATACAATTTAACAGAAACACTGCATAATGCTTCAGGTGCATCAAAACATTTCACTTTCAGCTAAATATGGAAGAGAAGAAAACAATATCTCACATTCTGCACTACTGTCTGAATCTTCACCATGTGTCTCGACTCTCGTTGATTCCTTCCCTATGATGTTTTCTCCTGAGTATTCTGGCTCACTTAATACAGTACACAGACCTTCATCTACACTAGATACTGATGTTGCAGCATCTTTCTGTTTATTGTTCCTTTAGAAAAATTTTGAACTGTTAAGTCATCTGGCTCTGCTACTTTGTCTTCCATAGTTTCTGTTGGCCTGGCACACTCTCAGACCCTCTTGTGAAGCCTGAAATCTCTTTTCAGAGCCACTTTTATATTTCTTCTTTTTACTCTCGTCTCTTTTGTTTTCTGAAGCAGAACCTCTTTTGGAAGACATTATACAGTGCCTAGCAATAATATAAAATGTTTTTGTTTTTTTCATAAGTAATGCACATTGAACATTGATGTACTGTCTGCAGATATAAGCATACTGTTTGCCCCAAATAATTAGAGATGAGCGGGTTCAGTTCCCTGAGAACCAAACCCTCCCGAACTTCACTAACCGAGCCCAGATCCAAATCAGACTCAGAAACCAGAACAAGGCAAAACCCCGCAGTTGTATTCTTGCGTTGTTTGGATTCCATATAAGGAGCTGTGCGTCGCCGCCATTTTCACTCCGGCATTGGAGAGTATAGCGAGAGGACGTGTCTCCGTCCTCAGTGCCCTGCATCAGTTCAGTGGTAGTGCCTTGTGCAGCATCAGTCCAGTTACAGTGGTGGTGTCCTCTTCTGCCATATGTCCAGTGCTGCTGTTTAAATCCAGTCCATTGCAGTGGTGCTGTGTTGTCCTGCATTAATACACTGCTAGTGTCTTGTGCTGCATCAGTCCAGTCACAGTGGTGGTGTCCTCTGCTGCCATATGTCCAGTGCTGCTGTAGAAGTCCAGTCCAGTAGTGCTGTCTTGTGCTGCATCAGTCCAGTGGTGGTGTCTTCTGCTGCATCAGTCCAGTTACAGTGGTGGTGTCCTCTGCTGCCATATGTCCAGTGCTGCTGTTTAAATCCAGTCCATTGCAGTGGTGCTGTGTTGTCCTGCATCAATACAGTGCTAGTGTCTTGTGCTGCATCAGTCCAGTCACAGTGGTGGTGTCCTTTGCTGCCATATGTCCAGTGCTGCTGTATAAGTCCAGTCCATTACAGTGGTGCTGTGTTATCCTGCATCAGTCCAGTGGTGGTGTCCCTGTGCTGCTATATATGTCCAGTGGTACTGCCGTATATGTCCAGTGATACTGCCATATACTGTATGTCCAGTGATACTGCCGTATATGTCCAGCGGTACTGCCGTATAAATCCAGTGATACTGTCATATATGTCCAGTGGTACTGCCATATAATTCCAGTGGTACTGGCGTATAAATCCAGTCCAGTGATACTGCTGTATAATTTCAGTGGTACTGATGTATAATTCCAGTGGTACTGCCGTGTAATTCCAGTGGCACTGCCGTATAATTCCAGTGGTACTGGAATATAATTCCAGCGGTACTGGTGTAAAAATCCAGTCCAGTGATACTGTCGTATATGTCCAGTGATACTGCCGTATATGTCCAGTGATACTGCTGTATAATTCCAGTGGTACTGCCGTATAATTCCAGTGATACTGCCGTATAATTCCAGTGGTACTGGCATATAATTCCAGTGATACTGCCGTATATGTCCAGTGGTCATGCTGTATAAATCCAGTGGCACTTGCTTATAAATCCAGTCCAGTGATACTGTCATATATGTGTCAGCGTCCGGAGTCTTACCGGTATGCTGGGGCCACGGGGCAGGCTTCCTTGGCGTTGTGCGGGCAGCGGCGGAGGTGGGCTGCTGTAGCGGAGGTGAGGGGGTCCGCTCGTGGTGGCGGGACGCCGCTACAGCGGGTCGCTCTTACTGAACCGTTGCTTGGAGACCAGGGGCAGTGAGCAATGTGGCTTTGCAAAAAGGTCTGCATTACTGGGCGCCACCATGTTGGAGACCAAGTTTTAAGCATAGTTCCTGTTTCCTGTTTCTTCCAGCCAATCCAGGGGAAGCTCTCCCTATAAAAGGGGGCTGGTTTAGGACAGGGATGCCAGTGCTTCAAGTTACAACCCTGTTGTAGGTGCTTTAGCCTGTGCTCCCAGGATTCCTGCTGTATCTTGGTTCCTCCTGATCCTGCTTGGTCGGTTCTCTGTTGCTGCTGCAGCCCTGCCGTTTCTTGCCTGCTACTGCCTGTGGAAGCGCTCCTGGAAAACCCGGTCCAGTAAGACTCTTTGGGCACAGTCGGCCCAGGGTCTTCTGCCTCGTCTTTCAAGCCACACTCCACAGATCTCCTTCACCAGCCACGCCTTTGTACCACTGACCACAGCCTGCAGATTATTATCTTCAAGCCTCGTTTACCACAGTCCACAGTCCTTGTCTCCAGCCACGTTTATAACTACCATCCACAGTTCCACAGTTCATCATCTACAGTCTCGTCTTTCAAATCAAAGTCTGCAGTTCTTCACCTCCAGCCACGTGTTTAACCATTGTGCTTCAGCCTCAGTTCCCTACCTCAGTCCTGTACATAATAAATACTTTCCATTGACTCTCAAACCCCGCCTACGTTCTTCATTGCTCCGTGTCCCATGCGAAGGAACTATATCCAGCCCCCTCATCTGGTTCATTCATAGCCTGCTACCTCCTCGGGCAAATCTCAGCTGCCGGATCCTCAAACCCTGCCAGACGTGACAGTCATATATGTCCAGTAGTAGTGCCGTATAAATCCAGTGATACTGCCGTATATGTCCAGTGGTACTGCCATATAAATGCAGTGATACTGTCATGTAAATCCAGTCCAGTGATACTGGCATATATGTCCAGTGATACTAATGTATAATTTCAGTGATACTGCCGTATAATTCCAGTGGTACTGCCTTATGAGTCCAGTGGTACTGGCGTATAAATCCAGTCCAGTGATACTGCCGTATATGTCCAGTGGTACTGCTATATAATTCCAGTGATACTGCCGTATATGTCCAGTGGTACTGGCATATAAATCCAGTCCAGTGGTACTGCCGTATATGTCCAGTGATACTGCCGTATATGTCCTGCGGTACTGCCGTATAAATCCAGCGATACTGCCGTATATCTCCAGTAATACTGCCGTATATGTGCAGTGATACTGCTGTATATGTCCACTGGTACTGCCGTAAAAATCCAGTGGTACTGGCGTATAAATCCAGTCCAGTGATACTGCCGTATATGTCCAGTGGTACTGCCGTATTAATCCAGTGATACTGGCATATATGTCCAGTGGTACTGCCGTATAAATCCAGTGGTACTGGCGTATAAATCTTGTCCAGTTATACTGCCTTATATGTCCAGTGGTACTGCTGTATAAATCCAGTGATATTGCTGTATATGTCATGGTGTACTGCCCTATAAATCCAGTGGTACTGGCGTATAAATCCAGGCCAGTGATACTGCCGTATATGTCCAGTGGTTCTGCCGTATAATTAATGTGATACTGCCGTATAATTCCAGTATTCCAGTGGTACTGGCGTATAAGTCCAGTGGTACTGCCATATAATTCCAGTGATAATACCGTATAATTCCAGTGATACAGCCGTATAATTCCAGTGGTACTGGCATATAAATCCAGTGTTACTGCTGTATAAATCCAGTCCTGTGGTACTGCCATATAATCAAGTGGTACTGCCGTATAATTCCAGTGATACTGCCATATAATTCCGGTGATACTGCCATATGATTCCAGTGGTCCTGGCATATAAATCCAGTGATACTGCCATATAAATCCAGTCCAGTGGCACTGCCATATAAGTCCAGTGGTACTGCCGTTTAATTCCAATGATACTGCTGTATAAATCCAGTGGTACTGCCATATTATTCCAGTGGTACTGGTGTATAAATCCAGTAATACTGCTGTATAAATCCAGTGATACTGCCGTATATGTCCAGTAGTACTGCCGTATATATTCCAGTGATACTGCCGTAAAATTCCAGTGGCACTGCCGTATATGTCCAGCGGTACTGCAGTATAAATCCAGCGATACTGCCGTATATGTCCTGTAATACATCCGTATATGTCCAGTGATACTGCCATATATGTCCACTGGTGCTGCCATTTAAATCCAGTGGTACTGCCGTATAAATCCAGTGGTACTGGTGTATAAATTCAGTTCAGTGATACTGCCGTATATGTTCAGTGGTACTGCCGTATAAATCCAGTGGTACTGGCGTATAAATCCAGTCCAGTGATACTGCCATATATGTCCAGTGGTACAGCTGTATACATCCAGTGATACTGATGTATATGTCCAGTGGCACTGCCCTATAAATCCAGTGGTACTGCCGTATAAATCCAGTACAGTGATACTGCCGTATATGTCCAGTGGTACTGCCGTATAATTCCAGTGATACTGCCGTATAATTCCAGTGTTATTGGCATATAAATCCAGTGACACTGCCATATAAATCCAGTCCAGTGGTACTGCCGTATAAATCCAGTGGTACTGACGTATAATTCCAGTGATACTGCTGTATAATTCCAGTGGCACTGCCGTATAATTCCAGTGGTACTGGCGTATAAATCCAGTGATACTGCCATATAAATCCAGTCCAGTGGTACTGCTGTATAATTCCAGTGGTTCTGCCGTATAATTCCAGTGATACTGCTGTATAATTCCAGTGATACTGTTGTATTATTCCAGTGGTACTAGCGTATAAGTCCAGTGATACTGCCTTATAAATCCATTCCAGTGGTACTGCAGTATAAGTCTAGTGGTACTGCCGTATAAGTCCAGTGGTACTGCCGTATAATTCCAGTGATGCTGGCGTATAATTCCAGTGATACTGCTGTATAAATCCAGTGACACTGCCGTATAATTCCAGTGGTACTGCCATATAAGTCCAGTCCAGTGGTGCTGACATATAAGTTCAGTGATGCTGTCCTGTGCTGTATATTATTTACTCCAAATAAAGGGGTTATTAATATTTAATCCTAATAATTTTCACAGAGTTTGCCCTGTGTGGTATGCTCTCCTGTACCGCATATTGTTATATATCTCTTGAAAAACAATGGAGAACAAAAATTTGGAGTATAAAATAGGGAAAGCTCAATAAACACTTCCTCCTAGTGCTGAAGCTGCTGCCACTAGTCATGACATAGACGATGAAATGCCATCAACGTCTGCCAAGGCCGATGCCCAATGTGATAGCAGAGGGCATGTAAAATCCAAAAAGCCAAAGTCCAGTAAAAAGACCCCAAAAAATAAATTTAAATGGTCTGAGGAGAAATGTAAACTTACCAATATGCCATTTACGACATGGAGTGGCAAGGAACGGCTAGGGCCCTGGCCTGTGTTCATGACTAGTGGTTCAGCTTCACATGACGATGGAAGCCCTCAACCTCCCGCAAGAAAACTGATAAGAGTTAAGCTGGCAAAAGCACCGCAAAGAACTGTGCGTTCTAAGATCGAATCACAAATACCCAAGGAGAGCTCAAGTGTGTTGGCGGTTGCGATGCCTGACCTTCCCAACACTGTACAGGAAGAGGTGGCTCCTTCCACCATTTGCACGCCCTCTGCAAGTGCTGGAAGTAGCACGCACAGTCCAGTTTCTGATATTCAAATTGAAGATGTCACTGTTGAAGTACACCAGGATGAGAATATTGGTGTTGGCGCTGAGGAGGAAGTTAACAATGAGAATTCTGATGGCGATGTGGTTTGTTTAAATCAGACAACGGGGGAGACACCTGTTGTCCGTGGGATGAATAAGCCCATTGTGATGCCTGGGAAAAATACCAAAAGAGCCACCTCTTCGGTGTGGAATTATTTCTCCACAAATCCGGACAACAGGTGTCAAGCTGTGTGTTGCCTCTGTCAATCTGTAATAAGTAGGGGTAAGGATGTTAACCACCTGGGAACATCCTCCCTTATACGTCACCTGCTGCACATTCATCAGAAGTCAGTGCCAAGTTGTGAAACTTTGGGTAAGAGCGTAAGCAGTCCACTGACACCTAAATCCCTTCTTCCTCTTGTACCCAAGCTCCTGCAAGCCACACCACCAACTCCCTCAATGTCATCTTCCTCTTCAATCAGGAATGTCAGTAGTCCTTCAGACTATGTCATTGGCAAGACTGACGAGTCCTCTACTAACCGGCATTCCTCCGGAGGATCCTTGAGTGGCACACCTACTGCTGCTGTTGCTGTGCTGTTGTTGCTGTTGGGAGTCGATTGTCATCCCCGAGGGGAAGTCCAAAGACTACTTGTACTACTTCCAGTAAGCAATTGACTGTTCAACAGTCCTTTGTGAGGAAGATGAAATATGACAGCAGTCATCCTGTTGCAAAGTGGATAACGGAGGCCTTGACACCTATGTTGGTGTTAGACGTGTGTCTGGTGTCCGCCATTAGTTCAGTGGGACTTAGAGAATTGATGGAGGTAGTGTCCCCCCGTTACCAAATCCCAACTAGGTTCCACTTTACTAGGCAGGCAATACAGAGAATGTACAGAGACATCATAAAAAGTGTCCTCAATGTCCTAAAAAATGCAGTTGCACCCACTGTCCACTTAACCACGGACATGTGGAAAAGTGGAACAGGGCAGACTAAAGACTATATGACTGTGACAGCCCACTGGGTAGATGTATTGCCTCCCACAGCAACAACTGCAGCGGCACCAGTAGCAGCATCTTGCAAAAGCCAACTCGTTCCTAGGCAGGCTACCCTATGTATCACCGCTTTCAGTAAGAGGCACACCACTGACAACCTCTTACAGAAACTGAGGGACATGATCGCACAATGGTTTACCCCAATTAGACTCTCCTGGGGATTTGTGATATCGGACAACGCCACCAATATTGTGCGTGCATTACATCTGGGCAAATTCCAGCATGTCCCATGTTTTGCAGATACAATTAAATTGGTGGTGTAGAATTTTTTTTTAAATGACAGGGGCGTTCAGGAGATGCTGTCGGTGGCCCGAAAAATTGCCGGCCACTTTCAACATTCAGCCACTGCGTGCTGTAGACTGGAGCACCAGCAAACACTCCTGAACCAGCCCTGTCATCACCTGAAGCAAGAGGTGGTAACGAGGTGGAATTCAACACTCTATATGCTTCAGAGGATGGAGGAGCAGCGAAAGGCCATTCAAGCCTATACATCCACCTTCGATATGGCAAGGGAGGGGGAGTGCATCTGACTCAAGCGAAGTGGAGAATGTTTCCATCTTGTTCAAGGTTCTCCAACCCTTCGAACTTGCCACACGTGAAGTCAGTTCAGACACTGCCAGCTTGAGTCAGGTCATTCCCCTCATCAGGCTTTTGCAGAAGCAGCTGGAGAAATTGAAGGAGGAGCTAAGATGGAGCGATTCCACAAAGTATGTGGGACTTGTGGATGGAGCCCTTCATTTGCATTGCCAGGATTTAAGGGTGGTCAATCTGTTGAAATCAGAACACTACATTTTGGCCACCGTGCTCGATCCTAGGTTTAAAGCCTACGTTGTATCTCTCGTTCTGGCAGACATAAATCTGCAGAGGTTCAAAGACCTGCTGGTGAGAAAATTGTCATCTCAAGCGGAACGTGACCCGTCAACAGATCCTCCTTCATTTTCTAATGCAACTGGGGCTGCGAGGAAAAGGATAAGATTTCCTAGCCAACCCGCTGGCGGTGATGCAGGGCAGTCAGGAGCGAGTGCTGACATCTAGTCCGAACTGAAGGACCTGCCAACGATTACTGACATGTCTACTGTCACTGCATATGATTCTGTCACCATTGAAAGAATGGTGGAAGATTATATGAGTGACAGCATCCAAGGTGAGGTGTGAGGTGTTCAGAATAGACTGGAAATGAGTGGAAATGAATGTTATTGAGGTTAATAATACTGTAGGATCAAAATTACCCCCAAATTATGTGATTTTAGCTGTTTTTATGTTTTTTTCAAAAATCATCCAGATTTAGAACCAAAACACGAAAGGGTGGTTTTAACAAAACCAATCCAGATCCAAAACACGAGCATGGAACCAGAACCAAAACCAAAACACAAAACACGAAAGTGCCAGCCGCTCATCTCTACAAATAATGCATTCTAATTCCTTGTATTTCCTTATCAGCAGCAGCAAGCAGCAGTTTATCATCAGCAGCTGCTTATCAGCTCATTAGACACAACCTTAATGATCCTTAATGATTCCAATATATATGATCACAGATATTAGCAATGTGCCAATACCTCTATATAATCAAGCCATCCCATATCCAGTAACTATGAGAGCACACAGACATTATTATAATGACCCTTATAATGACCATGTAACCCTAGCTTATAAAATCATACCACAATACCATCCATTGGTAACATACTAATACACATTATTTATACAACAAATACATAGAGTGTCGCACTGGGGCATGTAGGGCCCACCGGGGGAATGCAGTTGTAGGGGCCCATGTTTAGGGGTGTGGCCATTCTGCAGAGTGGGTGGGGTCTGCCACCTCATTGGTTTGACTAACCTTCAGAGAGTGCAATGTCTCGGCCCCTTCATAAATATATACAGTAAATTCAGATGCTGCATGCATGATAATGTATCAGATTAATAACAGATTAATAACAGCAATGCACTGTAGAAAATAGACCACAGTCCAGTATAAGGTAACATATGTATAATGTATAATTCAAGTGCACAATCTAGAACCTAATCCTTACAGCAGGAGGTGGGGCCCCAGGCAGCAGGGCCCACCGGTGGTTTCCCCTGTACCCCTGTGGGCCAGTCCACGCCTGAATATATATTCTGCAGAGCTTTAGATAGAATACTTGGACTTTCACCTCAGTCCCAATGGAATTTACAATCTATATTCCGTGCCACTTGTACACATCCATACATGTTCTTTTTTCTTCTGGGTAACTTTTTTTCAGGAACCAACTACCCTACCAGTATATTTTGGGAGTGTGGGAGAAAACGCATTTAAACATGAGGACAACATACTCACTCCACACATTTAGGGCCATGAGGGGCACCGAACCCATTTCTCTGTGTTGTCATGCTGTAATGCTAACCATTACACCATCCGTGCTGATCTACAGTATATTACTTATAAGTTATAACAGTTCTATATCATCTCAATATTGTTTGATCGATTTTAGAATGATCTTAATCAATGTTTGGCTTCCTGGGCTACAACACACATTTACTGTACTAACATTTAAAATGTAATAAAAAAAACATCTGTTAGCAAATTTGTGTTAACTTTCAACCATGGAAGCCCAACATCGATTTGAAATCAATCAAAATCGGCCTTTAGTAAATATACCACTAAGGCTCCAGCAGCCAGTAGTGAAAGTTCCTAGTACAGGTAGAAGAGATGTACAGTCAGCCAGCTGCTCTGACTCTGGGCCTAATTCAGCTTCAGTAGCAGTTTTGCCTACAATCGCAGTGGCACATGCAGGTAGGGGAGTTTCTGAGTACCGTGACGGACACAGACTTCTCTCCGTCTCTGCACCAGCAGCTGGCAACCCATGTTCAGAGCTTCCCAACCACTGCCAGCGCAGATGTCAGCGGCGCCAGCACTTGTAATAGGCAACCGCAGCTACAGTACATAAGGGCGCTGGGACCTAAGGTGTGGACTTCTGAACTAGTTACCGTACATGTTATAGTGCGACCCACTTCTACTTACAGCAGTATGCCCATTATTACTATTCCTACTCCCCCGGCTCTGCACCCCATTTCCCCAGGCTCCTCACAGCTTCCCCGTCGGCCACCCTGTGCCTCTTCCGACATCAGCAACAAGACATGCCCTCCGCATTCCTCTTCTCATCTCAGTGGAGATGGCCTGAGTAGCTTCCATCAACTGTCGACTGCTGTATGATGTGAGTTCCACAGCAGGTGAGGGGCAGCTGGGGGAGGCCGGGGGGGGGGGGGTCTCCATGGCTGTTGGGGGCAGTAGGGGTGCCTTGGCTTGGAGTATAATAACAATAAGTTGGACAGGAGGAAGCTAATGACCTGGCTGGTGACAGGTACATCGAAAGGAGTCCGCTCACATCTCACAGGGTGTTTGTACAGTCCCTAATCCTGGCACAGGACCTAGGAAGAGAATCTGGGGCCCTTGGACCTTACTGCAGATCACAGGGCAGGGTCACAGATATCGCATCCAAAGTACAGTAGGTACATGTCTGATTTGCAGAGGGTCAGAGGTGCTCCCTAAAGTACTGACATGCTGGGCAGGTGAGAGTGTCATCTAAAGGTGTTCACATGCTTTGTTCAGTGGTTGTGTGTGCACCTACCATAGAATCTGTAGTTTTGCTCATGTTGAAGTGCCTTCCACCTAAAGTGTTGTCAAGCTGGGGTTAAGAGATGTCCCACCTAAAACTGTTGTTTGTTAACTGCTCATAGGGACCTCCTATAATGTGTGATGACTTGCTGTGGTGGTCATATGTGCTCCCTATAATGTGTGGCATGCTGGGGTAGTAGAGTATGTTCCCCCTATAATGTGTGGCATGCTGGAGTGTTCATAGCTGCCCCCTGCAATGTGTTCTCTGATGATGGGTTGAATAAACTCGAAATGTTGGAAAGGACGATATATATCTCAGTGTCTTTAGTTCCTATATGAAGTCTATGGAGTTGCAGTTGTTCTGGGACTTCCCTGCTGCAGCCCCTGGCTATGTTTGTAGATAGTTTCTTGCAGGGGCTTGTCCAATTTATCCCAAGTTACCTACGGGATACAGGGGATTTTTTGGACAAAATCCTGACGATAGATGATTTGCTAGACGATACATTGTTGTGTACATTAGATGTGTCTTCTTTGTACACGATAATTCCACATGAGCAGGGAATTGCAGCGGTTCAGAAGTTAATATCGGTCCACAGACCATGTGGACCAGCAGGGCCACCAGTGGAATTCATTTTGGAGCTATTGAAACTTGTTCTTGTACATAATCATTTCATGTATGATAATAATTTCTACATTCAATGTGCAGGTACAGCAATGAGGTCCAATGTGGCCCCCATTTATGCTGGAGTGTTTATGCATGAATACGAATCAACGCATATCATTCCACATTTCGGAGAGATAATTCTTTATTATAAAAGATACATCGATGATGTTTTTTTGCTGTGGAGAGGCACTGAGGAGCACTTTGATAGTATGCTTAGTACATTAAATTCATTAGAAAGTAGTGTCCACTTTACGGGACAGTGCAGTCGCATCAACATCCAATTTTTGGATATGATGGTGAAAAGAGATGGTTCCTGATTAAGCACCACCCTTTACCGCAAAGACACGGACAGAAATACTATATTACATGCCAAAAGCAACCATCCGCCCCATCTAAAGAACAGTCTGCCTATTTCACAATTCATGCGAGTGAATAGGAACAATTCTGATCCGGTTGTTGCAGAATCTCAGCTGGCGGAAATGAGCCAACGCTTTTTGGATAGAGGCTATGATAGCAAAACTATTGAGGGATTCCTCACCAGAGCACGTAACAACACGCGCAAATGTACACAGAAACAAGGTGATCGTATGATTTTTGTAACGCAATTTGACCAGAAGTCGTCAAGAGTTGCTAAATCTATCAAGAAGCACTGGCCGATTGTCTCTACAGACTCATCATTAACTATGTTCAATACTGGCAATCCAATGATGGCGTACCGTAGAGGAAGAAATCTCAACAAATGCTGATGCACCCCAGTAGGTCAACTCCTGTGGGAGAGAATACGTGGCTGATGACACAGAGACCCGGCTGTATTAAATGTACAGGCTGTACAACCTGCCGTTCAATGATTCCAGGGACTAGTTTCCCGCACCCTCAGACTGGAAGGTCTATCCGGATACATTATAAGTTACATTGCCGTATGGAACATGTGGTCTATCTCCTCACCTGTCCATGTGGACTGTCATATGTGGGGATGACGACTTGCACGTTTCGAGAGCGGATGGCCAACCACAGGATGATGATCAGACAGGCACTATCCACAGAAGCAACTGATAAACCTGTTGCACAACATTTCCTAACGGCTGGACATCAATTAGCTACCCTGCAATGTTGCATTATTAACTGGGTACCGCCCCTGTCACGTGGCGGCGACAGGGGGCTGGTCTTTAAGAAGCTAGAGTCAAGATGGATTTACCGTTTGGGAACAATCTCGCCCAATGGTCTAAATGAAAAAAAAACCTTAGCGCCTTTTTATGCTAAATTAAGTACCTGGGATTGGGATTACCAATTTAAATATTTTGTTTGATTTTTTCAAATCTAAGCATTCTTTGCCAACACACTCATCTTAATTTTAAATTTAAATCTAATGTAAATTTATTCTGTAAAATCCACCCTATTGGTGTTTCCATGAATATGGATATTTAGGAATAGATTTATATGTGGTGTTTGTTTTTTTGTTTTAGGTCTTTACATTATATATAAGTATTTCTTTCTGTTGTTTGTTACACATGATGTGGTATACACATGTATATGTGGACACATTGTGTGGTATATAATGTTTTATATGTATTATGTAAACTTCCTATAACAGGTCTCCTATTACTTTCAGCACAGTCCTATATAGCCCTCATTGGTCATACATGCAGTTATACTATTCCCATTTTTTGGATGATGCAAACAAAAAACCTTTTTTTCCCTATATATGTACATATATCCAGCTGCCTGGGTATGCCCACATGTTGTCTATTTATGGTTTTCTATAGGCACCATGTCCATTGCATACTTTACATGTAATATTCTTTTGGCAATGGCTGTGTAAATAAACCCCGTTTGTAACCATGACAACATACACCTGAATACACCCCGTGTATAGCGGCGCTTTGTAGCCGCAACCGGAAGTGACGCGGGTCTGACTTGCGGGTGTAACAGGAAGCGCAGTGCGTTCCACTTGAGTTCAGTGGAGCGCACGCCGGGGCTTCCTGCTTTCTACCTATAGAGGTGTATCTGTGATAGGTTGTGACGCGGGTAATACCCGCGAATATATCACAGGAGACACAATGCATTCCACTTAAGTGTATTGGAACGCACGCCAGCACCCTCGATGGTGTTATCAGCACTTAATGTAGTGCTAGCCCACTTTTTTGGTAAGTACCATCTGAATAGGGAAATGTTGGTTTCTTGTCTTCAATATTTGAACTCCTGTGACATATCATGTTTATACTTTACTTCCCCTTTAGTTGGAATATTCTGGGGATGTAATTGTTTTAACAATTGTTTGATAGATTGGGCCGCCTTTTTTTGGAAGTGCTGGGGATATTTTAGGAGGGCCGTTAGGCATTGACTACTAGATACTGGTGTATATGAACAGATGCAACTTGCTGTACATGCTGTCCCTGTTGTATTTTCCTGATGATGACCCTGAGGGATCGAAACGTTGAATGAATTATCTTTCTGAGAAATCACCTGGATAAGTATAAATTAAAATCAATGCTTTTTACGTGCAAAACTCTGGTGAGTGCCCCTGTATGCTGTCTTTCTATATATATATATATATATGTATGTGTGTGTGTGTGTGTGTGTGTGTGTGTGTGAGTGTGTGTGTGTAGCAGAGGTGTGTGCATACCTCTCAACTGTCCTACATTCAGTCGGATAGTCCCATTTTCCTAGGACTGTCCCATCTGTGGGCTACAATTTCTCACTGGGGGGGAGGGGGGGTTTGGGGCAGTTGTGGGGAGCACACACCGCTGCTCAGCACAGCTCTGTCTATCATAGCAGATCACATCGCATACATACAGTTAGTGGAAGCCCCCTGCATACGCAGAGGCACCTCCGCCATGTTTCCTATTGCAGGCGACATCATCGGGCCGCCAGGAAAACAGGTATGACATGCCTGCGTTTCCTGCTGCCTTCCCCTCCAATGCTGCAATGCCACCCCATACGCCTGCTGCCTGTCGCCAGTGGCGTCACAAGGCAGGTGCGGGGGGTCCGACCCGCACCCGGGTGTTACACCTGGAGGGGGTGACACCAAATGTCAACTCCTCCGCAGTGACAGGAGCCAGGTGCTGCAGTGAGAAAGTCTCCTACAGCACCCGGCTCCTGTCATAGAAGAGGAGCCGACAGCACACGGAGACTGTCTCTGGGGGAAGCCCAGCATCTCCGGAGATGCTGGGCACGCCCCCAGAGTGATGATTCCAGGATCCCCGTGAAGCCATGCCCCCTAAGTGTAAGACCACGCCCCTTTTTGACACGATCACGGCAGGAGATCAGGGGTGCACACCCGGTGACGCCTCTGCCTGACGCTATGCTTTCTGTATACGGTTACAAAGTAAAAGTTTTCGCATGCGCAATGTGCGCGTTGTACATGCGCAGACAGGCGAGAAGTAGCTATTTGTGATAGTTGCTAAATTCCAACTTATACTGAATTAGGCCCTCTGTGAGATCAATCCCGAGTGGGAGAATGCAGGCACACTAAACTGATAAAATTGCTATTTTTTTGTTCACTTGTTTGTTCTTCTTATCATTTGGTAACATGTACAATAGCTAACCTTCTCTGCTTAGCTGATGAATAAGCCTACCAGGACTTTTCTATGATCAGGAAAACAATGCTTTGCAATGGAATGTACTACAACCCTTTAACTATGTTTTTGCTCACACATGATAATTGGGTTTAATGTACTGTACATGAATAGAGAATACCTTGATACATTTATCAAGGTATTTACTGTTATTAGAAATTGTTAATGCCATGTGTATGTTCATTATGTGGGGAAATGTTTAGTAAGTTACAATATACAGGTACATTATGTCATGAGGTCTCAGCTTCTAGTCCACAATGATCATGCACACTATGTACTGGTAGATATAAATACACAGGCACAAAGATGTGCTGATCCATACAAGTCATGGTCTTCATAAATGACCCTATACAGATGTAACCTGTTACATCTTTGCTCTGTGCACTGTAAGTAGAGTTACATATAACGCGTGAGTGACGTGTGAATCGGTATGGCCGATCATCTTTTTTTGCTATTGTTTCTGCAATTTAGACACAATGTAATGCAATAGGATGCATGGGTGATTAAAATGATATGCAGCATGCTTATATTCTGTGTGTGCCTGCGACTGTATTTGCATACAAAATGCTAAGCTACATTTCGGATGCAGATACAGCCGTAATTACATACAGAATAAAACACATTTTTGCTAAAAAATAAAATTCGCAAAAAAGACGCTCAGTGCTACCGAGTCCCTCCATGTCATGGCGCGACTTAAAGGGCTGTTTAGCATGACTGCAGCAAGGATCTAAGAGGATAAATCTGTATATCTGTCTCAAGAATAATGCTGGGCATACACTGTCGGATAAAATGTCTGTCAGAACAACAGACGTTTTATCTGGCAGCCTGATACCCAGCAGACGTCACGGCCATACACTTTGGGATAAATCATAGTTGATGGCCAGGATATCTGCTTTCCTCCCATGTGAAGGAATGGGGCAGCATACACTGCCACATGCTGCCGACCTGCAGCTCAATAATTATCAGACCTGTCCAACATGTTGGACGCTTTGGCATGTCCAACAGATCAATAATTTGTGTCTGGTCACAGCTACACACTATGTGATTATCGGCCCGATCTGCCGACATTCAGCGAATTGATCCGATAATTGTATCCTCACTATTAGGTAATAAACTTCTTATACAGTCAATGCATGGGAATTCAAATAAAATGTAATTTGACTATGAGTATGGGATGCAGTCAATTTACCTCCAATCAAAATCCCAACGGTCGAAATCCCGACAGCAATTGACCGATGGTCAAAATCCCGACAAGGTCAAAATCCCGACATGGACAAAATACCGACATTTAAAATACCGACAAGGTCAAAATACTGACATGTAAAATGCCGACAGGTCAAAATGCCAACATGAGTTTTTTCATGATTTTTTCATTGAAACCGACTTGAGTATATGTATATGAGTATATGTATGGCCACGCAGTTCTGCCTTTGTCATTCTGTTGTAACTTTCAAATACATATTTGTAAGTATACAAAAGGTTCCTTTGTATTGGTCTTTTAAGCCAATAGCTGCTGACCCCTTATAGAAGGGTGCTTCAAACAAGTGTTTGTAAAATGATCCTAAATGAACGTGGGGTTGAATATTGGCTCGTCACCTAGAAAATGTTTAGCTGCTAATCTGGCCACTAACATGAGTATGTATAGGCCATTGTGGCATACTTTTTGGCTCATATTCCTCTGCAGATCCCAGAACACATGAGCCAGGGCAAGGTTTTTCAATTACCATCTGCTAAAGCAAACGAGTAGATGGTTTGTTCTTTAATCCATGTGTCGAAACCAGGAAGGTGCTACAGCGAGACATCTGGCACTCTGCCCAAACTATTTATAATTGATTTGCAAAGGGAGCAGTAGGAGGATAGGTTCTGCATGCATAACATCTAAAATTATACAAAGAGCGGATACAGTATAAGCAGCAAGATGGTAACGACAACTGTCCAGGAGCAGCATGTTGTAAGTGTACCTCTAATTATCTAACGGTTCCCGAGACTCAGTCAAAAGGACAAAAAAAGGTGTGAAAATAATAGATTATAATCTGGAGTCTCTAATATTAGCTTTGTTTCATGCTATTTTTCAAGCATTTTTCACTCTCATTCATTTTTCTGCACCTGTCTGCAGATAGCTGTCATTTGAATATATTGTAAAATTGCTCGATAACAGTAACCTCCTTATCAGGGATATTTAGTTCATTTGATTCAATGAAATAGTTAAGTTTTCTGTGCCATGTCTCTCTTAGTATTCTATCATAGCTAATCTATTATTATACATGACAACGCAACCATATACAATGCTGTGAATCCGGTAAAGGAAAATGCAGAATTTCTGCTTCTCTGTGAACCATTAATGCCATCCTCCTTCAATCCGTCCCCTCCCCCCAACCTTATAAATTAAGCAGCCTGTGAGGAAAAAAAATAAAATAAATAAAACCCATAGAACAACCGCTTGCAACTTTTTTTATGGATGTTTGGGAAGTTTAATCATTTTGCAAAATGCAATTCCTGGTCGTAAATTCTGCCACCACTGCGGATTTAGGAAGATGTAAAGGACTGGAGCGGGTTGATAGGTAAGTTTTAATCTGACAAGGCCAAAAAGCCTGCTAGATTTATACCTAGCTGGTTTCTTCCTAGTAATTACCATAGGACATACACATACTCTATATAAGCAGAGAAGAGACGGTTTGATACACAAGAAAGAGGCAAAGTCATCTTTGTAATATTTGCTTCTCAGAACATTGGAAACATTTTGAGTGCCCACAATTACACTTTGTGTAAAGTATTGGTTTACAAATATATCCAGGGCGTAATATGTCAATCTAAACAGAAGCTAGAAGCGTGTAATGTGGTGTGGGACAAAAAAAACCTCAAAACACTTCTTGGTATTTATGACATATAAACCAAATTGTTTTTTTTTTTTCTAAAGCAATGAATTGCAGAGATGATTATAACATGGGGTGAAAATATCAGTCACCATGGGCCTGATTCTGTCATACGCTCCTGTGGCCGCTTTTCCCTGTAGCCACAGCATTGTACTTACTTTCATATTATAATGCGACAATCGGCCAAAGTCACAAATCTGTGCATCTGAAGTGTAAGTCTATCCGGCGCCCACTGTTCTAGACTCTGCAGAAGCAACTGCAATCATTAGTATGGGCACTTGCTCCAGCCCCATGCTTTGTGCAATAGATGCGTCAGTAACAGGCTTCTTTTCCTGGTACACAAGACTCAGAATCCCACAGAGCTATACATACATTCCCACGACATTCCCATCAGAAAAAGCTGCTTGATACTCAACGCCCAGTTCCCGATAAGAGACGCCTATTTCCCACTGGAATGCGGCATATACCTAATTGTGACTTTGGAGACACTGGGGCAGATGTATTAAGCCTGGAGAAGTGATAATGCAGTAATAAGTGCAAGGTGATAACGCACCAGCCAATCAGCTCCAATATGTAAATTTACAGTTAGGAGCTGACTGGCTGGTGCGTTATCACATTGCACTTATCACTGCTTTATCACTTCCCCGGGGTTAATACATCTGCCCCACTGTGAGGCGCATGCACAAACCATGTTTTGTAATTCAGAAGCATGCATAGTCACCTCATAAATGGGACGAGTCAGTTTTCATTAATGTATCGAATTGTTACAGTCTGTCATTTACATACTCAGCTGGTCATTTGTTTGTGAGGTAAAAGTATACTAACAATTGTACATATAAAGACTGTGATAAGTATAAAATCTGTGAAATTTGTCCAAATAAGCCTCAAATAATAGTACATATTTATCTGCTTTTTATTTAAGGAAGTTAATTCACCTTCTGTCTGTTCCGCTTATACATGACCATTGTATAAACAAGTAAGGTACAGTTTCTGTCCCTCCATTCTCATATACATTAAATAACACACACAATGGCCTGATTCTGAGTTGCACGCAAAAGTGCATGCAGCAGTGTCTATTGCTGCGAGTTTATGCAAATGAAGCTACACACTCCTTCCCTTGAGTACATTTGTGCGGTCAAATGTGCAAGGACTGAGGCACCCACTTTAGCGCCAGTTCAAACATAATACAGATTGGTGCATCCTTAGACCTTATGGGAGGTGCAGCGTCTCTGTCTGACCAGTGCCTGGCTTGCGGGTGTGCATCTTACACTCCCATGACACTCCATTCACACTCCCATAGTATGCCCACAGAGTAGCTAATTTTTGCATGCGCATTAGCCACCTCCCAGTTGCTGCCCAGGAATGCCCATAACTTTCCAGTCACTTTTCTAATTTCACCTGTCCCGAGTGTGCTTACACTGTGTAATGCATGCGTGATAGGGTTTAGCGCAGTTGCAAATAATCACTGAACTACATGACCAGTGGCTTTGCATGTGGATTGTGAGCAACTCAGAATCAGGCCCAATAACTCCATTAACACCAAGATGTGGAGGAATTATATACACACAGGGCCAGATTAACAATGAGGCGGATGGAGCTGTCACCACCAGCTGCCATCCAAATCTCAGCACACTCACCCACTCCCAATTAAAAACTCCAGCGCCATGTCCATGAAGCCCCGCCCACTCACCCACGGCTGTCTGCAGGTAAGGCTCCTGTAACCCAAAGCGCCACCCACTTATCCACGTCTATGAGAAGCCCCAACCCTCTGGCCTCCCGAAAGCCCATTCAACCTCCCACCCGAAGTCCCGCCCATGCATGTTGTTTAAGCCCTTTCCCCAGCCAACCAAACACCACCCATTAATTTCTGTTGCCCGAAGTCAAACTGTAAAGCATAGTTAAGCTGCCAGAGGAGCTGCTGGCTGCTGCCTAATGATGTGGAGCTAAGAACTAGAACTAGTACTGTAAGTTTTTCTTACAGAACTGTTTTCAAACACTGTAACAGCAGCCCTGGGACCCTGCAGTTTCATCTTTCAATGCAGTCTGGGTAATGGTCTGGTGTTCCTGCACTTTGTGGTAGCAATCAAATTAAGATATTGTTAGGGCTGCAATGTATTTTTTTTTTAATCCTGTGGCAGACAGCATGTCTGTTTTTTTCCTTTAGGAGACAATCTGGGGTATTCAATTGGCCACAGGGTTTAGAATTAGGGGTATTCAATTAGTCACAGGGTTTAAAATTGAGGTATTCAATTGCCATACTGAGGTATTCAATTAGTGGTTCACACGGACTAAACTGTGAGGCAAAGTCAGTGAAAATACCCACAAAATCAGGGGCATGCGCAGGATAAAACCCCATTGATTCCACAAATTTTATGAAATCAGTGGGTTTCCACACTTGAATCCAGAATTTTTGACTTGGAAAAAGACTACTTAAATAGACTTAACCGGCGCCGCAGGGCTTTTTACCAACAATTACTATAGTTGCGAGGTAAACCCTGCAGCTACTTGAATACTTCCCAATGTGTGTGTTTTTTCCTGTGGCAAACAATTAGGGGAATTAAATTAAGCACAGGAGATTTTTTTAAAAAGAAACCATGGAGCAGATTTTTTCCTGCAGCCGCAGGGTTTTGCTATTCAATTGCAAGAGAAAATGAGACACAGACTATGCCTCTTTTTCACACACCTCCAGAGCAAACCTGATTTTTCCTAAAATCATTATTTTTAGGAAAAATCATCAGGACTTGCTCTGGCACCCTTTCAACACCCCCTTGAGGACTAATCAAGCAATTGGAAGTTTCCAATTAGCTTAATTGGTCTGTAATTATTCACCTGCCGAAGTGGTGTCTTCTTCTGCAGCACCAGTGGGTTATAAAAGTGAGTATGTGTAAGCATGTATTAGTGTGTGTGTGTGTGTGTGTGTGTGTGTGTGTGACCCTCGGTGTGTGTTTGTGACCCCCCATGTGAGTGTCATCCCCAGTAGGAAGATGGAGGGGAGACCACTGAAACTGCAAAGACCACTAGAGGGGTAGGTATCTTTTTTTTACTTTTATGCACAGCAGGGTTTACAGCTCTGAAGACCAATTTTTTTTGATCGGATACCATGGGTATCGGAAGCTCGCATACCCCCGGTATTCCACAATTTGGTGCAAGGTTATTTTACAGTGAAAACCTTGTGCTACATTGAATTCCCCCTCTGTGTGTGTTTTTTTTCCTGTGGCGCACAATGTGTGGGTTTGTTTTTCTGTGGGGGACAATATGCATGTTTTTTTCCTGAGGCTGACTTAGTGTATGTGTTTCTTCTTGTGGCGGGCAATGTGTGTAGTTTCAGAATTTCTTAAATTGTCTTTTGTGGAACAATTTAATTATTAACTTTTTCTGTTAACAATAAAAATAGAGAATGAGCGCTATGCATAAATTATGTGTAATGAATTTAAAAGTGTAGAGATTATGAGAGTGGCAACTGTAAAAAAGAAAAGTTGTTAATTGTTTACAGCTCCTTCTGGAGTGATGTAAAATGAGCTCAGTCCATCCCGGATTCACACTGTGGCAAATTGTGATAACTCTAAGTATCCCTACCTTTTAGTCAGTTCGTGCATCGCCTGGAGGATAGATGTCCACACTCCTCACTTCCCACTTACCACTGCTTGCAGCGTTAGCGGATCGCGGCTTGGTGTCGGGTCGCGGCTCAATGATGTCACTCTGCGACTAGTGTCGGGAAGGCTGGGCCGAGTAGAAGTTGCTGTCCTGTAGCTCATGTACCTCCAACGCGTTTCGTGCATCACCGCGCACTTTGTGAAGGATGGCATGATGATTTCCTAGTCCCATATTTATACTTAAAAAACTTTATTGTTCATTTAGTTAAAAAGGGAAATGCAAAAAGGAAAGGAAGTTGGGGCAAAATGGCGGCAACCATGTGCTCATGTGGTAATCCACTTTTTTAAAGCCCAAATTCAATAAAAATTATTTAAAAATATTGTAATGGGTGTCACTATAAATTAATATGTAATATATATGTTTATGTTAAAAATATATATGTTTATGTTAAACGGTTTTTGTTTTTTATATATGTTCATAAAAATGCATTCAGTTCTATGTCTAAATTAAGCCCATGTGGTTGCAGAGTCTTCATCTCAAAGAGCCATCTTGTCTCATTCTTTAATAGTTCCGTCCCGATGTCTTCTCCTCTCCAATTTTTATGTACTTTTTGTATCGCCATAAAGCTTAATCCACATGGATCTTTGTTGTGTTATAAATATGTTCAGCTAACCGAGTTTTGACCTTTCTTTTGGTCTGGCCAATGTATTGTAGCCCACAAGGGCATTCAAAGAGGTATATGGTTTGTTCCATTTCACAACTGAGATGGTCTTTGATTTTGTATATTTTTCCAGTTTTGTTTGATTTGAACTGTCCTTCTGGTTTTGCTGTGGTTGATTTATTGTTTTTGCATGCCTTACAATTGAGGCAGTAAAGATAACCTTTAGTGTTTATTGGTTTTCTTTGTGTAGATGTTGTCTGAAAACTTGAAACCAATTCTTGTTTGATGTTCCTCGCCTTTTTATAGATTATATTTGGTTTATCAGTTAAAAGATCCTTTAATTCATTGTCCAATATCAAGATGTGCCAATGTTTATTTAACATGGTTTCTATAATTTATGACTGCTGTTGTATTGGGTGATGAACCTAATTTGGTCTTTTTGTTCATACGTTCTTTATTTGTACTTAATACGGTCTTCTCTGTCCATTTGGTTAATTTTATGTCTGTCTATTCAGGTCCTGTTCTTTGTACCCTTTTTGGATGAATTTCAGCATCATGTCTTCACTTTGTTTTCTGTATGTTTGGTACCCACTGCAATTTCTTCTAATTCGCTGAAATTGGCTGGATGGAATGCTTGCTGTCCAATTTATATGATGATTGCTCGAACTAGGCAAGATGTTGTTTCCACTTACTTCCTTAATATGAGTTTTAGTTTGGATTTGGTTATTTTTGATAAAAATTTACATGTCTAAAAAGGTGACTGATTCTTTACTGATTTCTGTTGTGAATTCCAAATTTATGTTGTTGCTTTTTATGAATTGAATGAATTTTTGAAGCTCTATGTCGTTGCCTCCCCAAATAAAGAAGACATCATTGATGTACCTGTACCAACAAATTAAACTGTCTTTGAAAGGATTGTCTGTCCAGATGTGCTAATCTTCCCACCTAGCTACGAAGAGGTTCACATAGCTAGGCGCAAAGGATGTTCCCATCGCCGTTCCACATTTTTGACAATAGAATTGTCCATTGTTCCAAAAGTAGTTGTGATTCAAGATAAACTCAATATTCGCCATGATAAAATTAACTTGTCTAATTGGAAGATTTGACTTATTCAGGTAATATTCAGTGTGTTCACAGCCAGTTTCATGATTGATGCATGTGTATAGTGATTTAACATCACTGGTTCCCAGGGTGAAGTGATCTCATTGAGGATCTGTAAAATGTTCATGGTGTATCTTAGATAACTTTTCTGTGTCTTTACTATGTCTTGTAAAAAGGAATCCGTATATATTGATAAATTGGAAGTGATAGATTGAATGCCTGAGACTATGGGGCATCCCAGTGGGTTTATGGGGTCTTTGTGCATTTTTGGCAAGCAATAAAAGGTGGGAATTTGGGGATTTTTTTCTATTATGAAGTTAAATTCTTTCAATGTGATGATTCCCAGTTCTAGCCCTTCTTGTATCTGTTCTCTTAGCTTTTTCTCACAGATGTTTGTCAGATCTTGATCTAACAGTTCATATGTTTCCTGATCTTCCAAAAGGCGGGTGACTTCTTTCTCGTATGCGTCTTTTTCCATGATAAAAATGCCTCCGCCTTTGTCAGCTGGTTTTATGATGATGGTCTTGTCTTGTTTTAATTAAATTAACCCTATTCTTTCTTCATTAGTAATGTTTAATTTCATATTTGGCTTTTCTGGTATTTTCTCTATTTCTTCTTTCATTAATTTTTGGAATGTCTCCACATATGATCCTTTACAATACGTTGGGTTGAAAGTAGATTTGGGTCCGAAATCTTTGTGTTGATATTCATCTTCTTGTGTGGCCAGTTTTGGGTTGGTGTTTTTTGCAAATAATTTTTTAATATTGCATTTCATTATGAACTTGTGTACATCTATGTATAGGTCAAATTTATTAATTTTGGACTGTGGTACAAAGATAAGCCCCTTTTGTAAAATTGAGACCTGTGCTTCTGATAACACTTTTTTGCTTAAATTGAATATACAGTAGTTGGTTTGGCATCAGGTATGCTATTTTTCTTTTTACTCGTGATCCCCCTCTCCATCCTCTCTGTCTTTTCTGATAAGGGTTTCCCTGTATTTTTTGTTCAGGATTCCCTTGTGGTCCAGTGGTTTCTGTCCTCCATGGCTGAAATCTAAAAAATAATCCATGAACATTTTACAGATCCTCAATGTGTTACAATGGGAAGATCACTTCCCCCTGAGAACCAGTGATGTTAAATCATTATACACATGCATCAATCATGAAACTGGCTGTGAACACACTTAATATTACCTTAATAAGTCAAATCTTCCAACTAGACAAGTTAATTTTATCATGGCGAATATTGAGTTTATCTTGAATCACAACTACTTTTGGAACGATAGACAATTCTATTGTCAAAAATGTGGAACAGCGATGGGAACATCCTTTGCACCTAGCTACGTGAACCTCTTCATAGCTAGGTGGGAAGACCAGCACATCTGGACAGACAATCCTTTCAAAGACAGTTTAATTTGTTGGTACAGGTACATCAATGATGTCTTCTTTATTTGGGGGGGCAACGACATAGATCTTCAAAGATTTATTCAATTCATAAAAAGCAACAACATAAATTTGGAATTCACAACAGAAACCAGTAAAGAATCAGTCACCTTTTCCGACATGTACATTTTTATCAAAAATAGCCAAATCCACACAAAAACTCATATTAAGGAAGTAAGTGGAAACAACATCTTGCCTAGTTCGAGCAATCATCATAGAAATTGGACAGCAAGCATTCCATCCAGCCAATTTCAATGAATTAGAAGAAATTGCAGTGAATACCAAACATACGAAAAACAAAGTGAAGATATGATGCTGAACTTCATCCAAAAAGGGTACAAAGAACAGGACTTGAATAGAAATTAACCAAATGGACAGAGAAGATCGTATTAAGTACAAATAAAGAACGGATGAACAAAAAGTCCAAATTAGGTTCATCACCCAATAGAACAGCAGTCATAAAATTATAGAAACCATGTTAAATAAACATTGGCACATCTTGAAATTGGACAATGAATTAAAGGATCTCTTAACTGATAAACCAAACATAATCTATAAAAAGGCGAGGAACATCAAACAAGAATTGGTTTCAAGTTTTCTACATCTACACAAAGAAAACCAATAAACACTAAAGGTTATCATTACTGCCTCAATTGTAAGGCAAGCAAAAACAATAAATCAACCACAGCAAAACCAGAAGGACAGTTCAAATCAAACAAAACTGGAAAAATATACAAAATCAAAGACCATCTCAGTTGCGAAATGGAACAAGCCATATACCTCTTAGAATGCCCTTGTGGGCTACAATACATTGGCCAGACCAAAAGAAAGGTCAAAACTCGGTTAGCAGAACATATTTATAACATGAAAAAGGGGCTTGCTACACATAGTGTCTCCAAACATTTCCTGGATTTCCACAACAAAGATCCATGTGGATTTAGCTTTATGGCGATACAAAAAGTACATAAAAATTGGAGAGGAGGAGACATCATGACGGAACTATTAGAGATGAGCGGGTTCGGTTTCTTTGAATCCGAACCCGCACGAACTTCACTTTTTTTTCCACGGGTCCGAGCGACTCGGATCTTCCCGCCTTGCTCGGTTAACCCGAGCGCGCCCGAACGTCATCATGACGCTGTCGGATTCTCGCGAGGCTCGGATTCTATCGCGAGACTCGGATTCTATATAAGGAGCCGCGCGTCGCCGCCATTTTCACTCGTGCATTGAGATTGATAGGGAGAGGACGTGTCTGGCGTCCTCTCCATTAGAATAGAGATAGATAGATTAGATAGAGAGAGATTGTGCAGAGTCGCAGACAGAGTTAGTTTACCACAGTCAGTGACCAGTGCAGTTGCTAGTTAACTTTTATTTAATATAATATATCCGTTCACTTCTCTCTGCTATATCCGTTCTCTGCCTGAAAAAAAAAACGATACACAGCACAGTCAGTCACACAGTGTGACTCAGTCTGTGTGCACTCAGCTCAGCCCAGTGTGCTGCACAGTCATCAATGTATAAATTAAAAGCTTATAATTAATTGTGGGGGAGACTGGGGAGCACTGCAGGTTGTTAGCAGGAGCCAGGAGTACAATTATATTAATTAACAGTGCACACTTTTGCTGCAGGAGTGGTGACCAGTGCCTGACCACCAGTATAGTATTGTTGTATACTACTAATATCTCTTTAAATATCAACCAGTCTATATTAGCAGCAGACACAGTACAGTGCGGTAGTTCACGGCTGTGGCTACCTCTGTGTCGGCACACGGCAGGCAGTCCGTCCGACCAGAATTGTATTATTTATTATTATATACCTACCACCTAACCGTGGTTTTTTTTTCATTCTTTATACCGTCATAGTGTCATCCTAATTGTTACGAGTATACTACTATCTCTTTATCAACCAGTGTACAGTGCGGTAGTTCACGGCTGTGGCTACCTCTGTGTCGGCACACGGCAGGCAGTCCGTCCGACCAGAATTGTATTATTTATTATTATATACCTACCACCTAACCGTGGTTTTTTTTTCATTCTTTATACCGTCATAGTGTCATCCTAATTGTTACGAGTATACTACTATCTCTTTATCAACCAGTGTACAGTGCGGTAGTTCACGGCTGTGGCTACCTCTGTGTCGGCACACGGCAGGCAGTCCGTCCGACCAGAATTGTATTATTTATTATTATATACCTACCACCTAACCGTGGTTTTTTTTTCATTCTTTATACCGTCATAGTGTCATCCTAATTGTTACGAGTATACTACTATCTCTTTATCAACCAGTGTACAGTGCGGTAGTTCACGGCTGTGGCTACCTCTGTGTCGGCACACGGCAGGCAGTCCGTCCGACCAGAATTGTATTATTTATTATTATATACCTACCACCTAACCGTGGTTTTTTTTTCATTCTTTATACCGTCATAGTGTCATCCTAATTGTTACGAGTATACTACTATCTCTTTATCAACCAGTGTACAGTGCGGTAGTTCACGGCTGTGGCTACCTCTGTGTCGGCAGTCGGCAGGCAGTCCGTCCATCCATAATTGTATTATTATTATAATATATACCACCTAACCGTGGTTTTTTTTTCATTCTTTATACCGTCATAGTGTCATACTAGTTGTTACGAGTATACTACTATCTCTTTATCAACCAGTGTACAGTGCGGTAGTTCACGGCTGTGGCTACCTCTGTGTCGGCAGTCGGCAGGCAGTCCGTCCATCCATAATTGTATTATTATTATAATATATACCACCTAACCGTGGTTTTTTTTTCATTCTTTATACCGTCGTCATAGTGTCATACTAGTTGTTACGAGTATACTACTATCTCTTTATCAACCAGTGTACAGTGCGGTAGTTCACGGCTGTGGCTACCTCTGTGTCGGCAGTCGGCAGGCAGTCCGTCCATCCATAATTGTATTATTATTATAATATATACCACCTAACCGTGGTTTTTTTTTCATTCTTTATACCGTCGTCATAGTGTCATACTAGTTGTTACGAGTATACTACTATCTCTTTATCAACCAGTGTACAGTGCGGTAGTTCACGGCTGTGGCTACCTCTGTGTCGGCAGTCGGCAGGCAGTCCGTCCATCCATAATTGTATTATTATTATAATATATACCACCTAACCATGGTTTTTTTTTCATTCTTTATACCGTCGTCATAGTGTCATACTAGTTGTTACGAGTATACTACTATCTCTTTATCAACCAGTGTACAGTGCGGTAGTTCACGGCTGTGGCTACCTCTGTGTCGGCAGTCGGCAGGCAGTCCGTCCATCCATAATTGTATTATTATTATAATATATACCACCTAACCGTGGTTTTTTTTTCATTCTTTATACCGTCGTCATAGTGTCATACTAGTTGTTACGAGTATACTACTATCTCTTTATCAACCAGTGTACAGTGCGGTAGTTCACGGCTGTGGCTACCTCTGTGTCGGCAGTCGGCAGGCAGTCCGTCCATCCATAATTGTATTATTATTATAATATATACCACCTAACCGTGGTTTTTTTATACCACCTAACCGTGGCAGTCCGTCCATAATTGTATACTAGTATCCAATCCATCCATCTCCATTGTTTACCTGAGGTGCCTTTTAGTTCTGCCTATAAAATATGGAGAACAAAAAAGTTGAGGTTCCAAAATTAGGGAAAGATCAAGATCCACTTCCACCTCGTGCTGAAGCTGCTGCCACTAGTCATGGCCGAGACGATGAAATGCCAGCAACGTCGTCTGCCAAGGCCGATGCCCAATGTCATAGTACAGAGCATGTCAAATCCAAAACACCAAATATCAGAAAAAAAAGGACTCCAAAACCTAAAATAAAATTGTCGGAGGAGAAGCGTAAACTTGCCAATATGCCATTTACCACACGGAGTGGCAAGGAACGGCTGAGGCCCTGGCCTATGTTCATGGCTAGTGGTTCAGCTTCACATGAGGATGGAAGCACTCAGCCTCTCGCTAGAAAACTGAAAAGACTCAAGCTGGCAAAAGCACCGCAAAGAACTGTGCGTTCTTTGAAATCCCAAATCCACAAGGAGAGTCCAATTGTGTCGTTTGCGATGCCTGACCTTCCCAACACTGGACGTGAAGAGCATGCGCCTTCCACTATTTGCATGCCCCCTGCAAGTGCTGGAAGGAGCACCCGCAGTCCAGTTCCTGATAGTCAGATTGAAGATGTCAGTGTTGAAGTACACCAGGATGAGGAGGATATGGGTGTTGCTGGCGCTGGGGAGGAAATTGACCAGGAGGATTCTGATGGTGAGGTGGTTTGTTTAAGTCAGGCACCCGGGGAGACACCTGTTGTCCGTGGGAGGAATATGGCCGTTGACATGCCAGGTGAAAATACCAAAAAAATCAGCTCTTCGGTGTGGAGGTATTTCACCAGAAATGTGGACAACAGGTGTCAAGCCGTGTGTTCCCTTTGTCAAGCTGTAATAAGTAGGGGTAAGGACGTTAACCACCTCGGAACATCCTCCCTTATACGTCACCTGCAGCGCATTCATAATAAGTCAGTGACAAGTTCAAAAACTTTGGGTGACAGCGGAAGCAGTCCACTGACCAGTAAATCCCTTCCTCTTGTAACCAAGCTCACGCAAACCACCCCACCAACTCCCTCAGTGTCAATTTCCTCCTTCCCCAGGAATGCCAATAGTCCTGCAGGCCATGTCACTGGCAAGTCTGACGAGTCCTTTCCTGCCTGGGATTCCTCCGATGCATCCTTGCGTGTAACGCCTACTGCTGCTGGCGCTGCTGTTGTTGCCGCTGGGAGTCGATGGTCATCCCAGAGGGGAAGTCGTAAGCCCACTTGTACTACTTCCAGTAAGCAATTGACTGTTCAACAGTCCTTTGCGAGGAAGATGAAATATCACAGCAGTCATCCTACTGCAAAGCGGATAACTGAGTCCTTGACAACTATGTTGGTGTTAGACGTGCGTCCGGTATCCGCCGTTAGTTCACAGGGAACTAGACAATTTATTGAGGCAGTGTGCCCCCGTTACCAAATACCATCTAGGTTCCACTTCTCTAGGCAGGCGATACCGAGAATGTACACGGACGTCAGAAAAAGACTCACCAGTGTCCTAAAAAATGCAGTTGTACCCAATGTCCACTTAACCACGGACATGTGGACAAGTGGAGCAGGGCAGGGTCAGGACTATATGACTGTGACAGCCCACTGGGTAGATGTATGGACTCCCGCCGCAAGAACAGCAGCGGCGGCACCAGTAGCAGCATCTCGCAAACGCCAACTCTTTCCTAGGCAGGCTACGCTTTGTATCACCGCTTTCCAGAATACGCACACAGCTGAAAACCTCTTACGGCAACTGAGGAAGATCATCGCGGAATGGCTTACCCCAATTGGACTCTCCTGTGGATTTGTGGCATCGGACAACACCAGCAATATTGTGTGTGCATTAAATATGGGCAAATTCCAGCACGTCCCATGTTTTGCACATACCTTGAATTTGGTGGTGCAGAATTTTTTAAAAAACGACAGGGGCGTGCAAGAGATGCTGTCGGTGGCCAGAAAAATTGCGGGACACTTTCGGCGTACAGGCACCACGTACAGAAGACTGGAGCACCACCAAAAACTACTGAACCTGCCCTGCCATCATCTGAAGCAAGAAGTGGTAACGAGGTGGAATTCAACCCTCTATATGCTTCAGAGGTTGGAGGAGCAGCAAAAGGCCATTCAAGCCTATACAATTGAGCACGATATAGGAGATGGAATGCACCTGTCTCAAGTGCAGTGGAGAATGATTTCAACGTTGTGCAAGGTTCTGATGCCCTTTGAACTTGCCACACGTGAAGTCAGTTCAGACACTGCCAGCCTGAGTCAGGTCATTCCCCTCATCAGGCTTTTGCAGAAGAAGCTGGAGGCATTGAAGAAGGAGCTAACACGGAGCGATTCCGCTAGGCATGTGGGACTTGTGGATGCAGCCCTTAATTCGCTTAACAAGGATTCACGGGTGGTCAATCTGTTGAAATCAGAGCACTACATTTTGGCCACCGTGCTCGATCCTAGATTTAAAGCCTACCTTGGATCTCTCTATCCGGCAGACACAGGTCTGCTGGGGTTGAAAGACCTGCTGGTGACAAAATTGTCAAGTCAAGCGGAACGCGACCTGTCAACATCTCCTCCTTCACATTCTCCCGCAACTGGGGGTGCGAGGAAAAGGCTCAGAATTCCGAGCCCACCCGCTGGCGGTGATGCAGGGCAGTCTGGAGCGACTGCTGATGCTGACATCTGGTCCGGACTGAAGGACCTGACAACGATTACGGACATGTCGTCTACTGTCACTGCATATGATTCTCTCAACATTGATAGAATGGTGGAGGATTATATGAGTGACCGCATCCAAGTAGGCACGTCACACAGTCCGTACTTATACTGGCAGGAAAAAGAGGCAATTTGGAGGCCCTTGCACAAACTGGCTTTATTCTACCTAAGTTGCCCTCCCACAAGTGTGTACTCCGAAAGAGTGTTTAGTGCCGCCGCTCACCTTGTCAGCAATCGGCGTACGAGGTTACATCCAGAAAATGTGGAGAAGATGATGTTCATTAAAATGAATTATAATCAATTCCTCCGCGGAGACATTGACCAGCAGCAATTGCCTCCACAAAGTACACAGGGAGCTGAGATGGTGGATTCCAGTGGGGACGAATTGATAATCTGTGAGGAGGGGGATGTACACGGTGATATATCGGAGGGTGAAGATGAGGTGGACATCTTGCCTCTGTAGAGCCAGTTTGTGCAAGGAGAGATTAATTGCTTCTTTTTTGGGGGGGGTCCAAACCAACCCGTCATATCAGTCACAGTCGTGTGGCAGACCCTGTCACTGAAATGATGGGTTGGTTAAAGTGTGCATGTCCTGTTTTGTTTATACAACATAAGGGTGGGTGGGAGGGCCCAAGGATAATTCCATCTTGCACCTCTTTTTTCTTTTCTTTTTCTTTGCATCATGTGCTGATTGGGGAGGGTTTTTTGGAAGGGACATCCTGCGTGACACTGCAGTGCCACTCCTAGATGGGCCCGGTGTTTGTGTCGGCCACTAGGGTCGCTTATCTTACTCACACAGCGACCTCGGTGCAAATTTTAGGACTAAAAATAATATTGTGAGGTGTGATGTGTTCAGAATAGGCTGAAAATGAGTGTAAATTATGTTTTTTGAGGTTAATAATACTTTGGGATCAAAATTACCCCCAAATTCTATGATTTAAGCTGTTTTTTAGGGTTTTTTGAAAAAAACACCCGAATCCAAAACACACCCGAATCCGACAAAAATAATTCGGTGAGGTTTTGCCAAAACGCGTTCGAACCCAAAACACGGCCGCGGAACCGAACCCAAAACCAAAACACAAAACCCGAAAAATTTCAGGCGCTCATCTCTAGGAACTATTAAAGAATGAGACAAGATGGATCTTTGAGATGAAGACTCTGCAACCACATTTGCTTAATTTAGACATAGAACTGAATGCATTCTTATGAAAATATATAAAAAACAAAAAACATTTATTTTTTAACATAAACATATATATTTTTAACATAAACATGTATATTACATATTCATTTATAGTGACAACCATTACAATATTTGTAAATAATTTTTATTGAATTTGGGCATCGAAAAAGTGGATTACCACATGAGCACATGTTGCCGCCATTTTGCCCCAACTTCCTGTCTGCCTTTCCCTTTTTAACTAAATGAACAATAAAGTTTTTTAAGTAAAAATATGGATCCAGGAAATCGTCATGCCATCCTTCATAAAGTGCTCTGTGATGCACAAAACGCGTTGGAGGTACATGAGCTACAGGACAGCAACTTCTAACTGGCCCAACCTTCCCGATGCTAGTCGCAGAGTGACATCATCGAGCCGCGACCCGAAACCAAGCCGCAATCCGCTACCTCTGGACGCAGCGGTAAGCGGGAAGTGAGGAGTGTGGACATCTATCCTCCAGTCGAAGCACGAACTGACTAGAAGGTAGGGAAAGTTAGGGTTAATACATTTGCCACATTGTGAATCCGGGATGGACTGAGCTCATTTTACATCACTCCAGAAGGAGCTGTAGACAATTAACAACTTTTCATTTTTACAGGTGCCACTCTCATAATCTCTACACTTTTAAGTTTATTACACATAATTTATGCATAGCGCTCATTATCTATTTTTAATAGTATAATCTAAACAAATTGAGCAGCTCTTTTAAACATACATACAGCGCGGTTTCTATAAATCCTTTTATTTTTCTGTTAACAAATGTATTAGTTATGAATATAGCTGGATTTGGGAGTGGGTACAGTGTCATTTTTTTTTTTATTTTTATTTTTTTGGGGGGGGGGGGGCACACTGTCATTTTCCAGAATCAAAGCTGGATGAAAGATGTGGGAAAGGGATTGGAAGATCTCTTTCCTGCAAGTAAGCCTCGCAGGCTTAAGACAGCAGCAGCTAAAGATGGTGAAAACAAATGTAGTACATAGGGGTCAAATCGTAGTCCCCATTGGTAATAATGTGTACTGCAATCTGCAGCGCTAATTAGCCTTCTGTAGGAGTTCTCTGTGAAATCTCCTGCATTAGGATAATTAAAACACACCATTTCACAAAAATTTTTAAAAAAAATAAACCATGATTTTGTTGTAGCTTCAATAAAAAGTGTTTGATGGTGGGCGCTAGTTATGCCCTCCATGGAGATAGTTAGACCCCATGGCATGGGCCACACACCCCTGTGCAGAACACACCCACACAACACTGGCCACACCCCCACATCACTAGTCACACCACCACGGCGCTGCTCACACCCCATGTAGCAGCATACAGTAGGCCCTAAGTAAATTCCAGCTCCAGGCCCATTTGGACCTTAATCTGCCACTGTATACACAGCCTTTTGTTCATTATTACAGCCATAAAGGGAGGCAAGCACCAGGCATCCCAGTGCCACCAGGGCATTACAGTAACAGCTTAGGCAACCACAGCTCATTGCCCACAATAAATAGTGGATGTTACCCATCCTCCTTTAATCCTGATCTCATCTCAACACCTATCTCAAATGTCAGTGATATTATTTAACGCACCACCTACCATTGCCCAAATTCCTAT